>NW_004524932.1:337379-361596 GCF_000260255.1 Octodon degus
TTTTACCTAAGCCTACAGCAAGGATGAATTGAATTTATGTAAAGAATTTCAAGATCCGTAAAGGTCAGTATGGATTCAACATTCAGGGCTTGCACATTGTGTAGAATTGTACTTTATAAGAGAACAGAATAAATCAAAATTTCCATGCACGCAACAAATTGCAGAACTTATTGGAAAAGATACATCATATTTACTTCAATATATTTGATGAAATTTTCAAGATAATTATTTATTTCAAGATAACATTAAAAATGTCTCCCTAAGTATGTAATTTCAGAGATATTGATACAAATTACCTTTTAAGTCGTAAGAGTGTCTCTGTATAAAATCAGAAATGTAACGCTGCCTGAGCACCCACTAAATGGCAAATTAAGTACAACCAAGGCCTAGTATACTGATGAGACAGGGGTTGGCTGTAGATAAAAGAATTTTAAAAAGCTGTTAATAGATTGAAATTATTAAGTGGAGAGTTGTCATTTAATAAGCATAGTAGCAAATAAACTAAGGCAGAAAATACCTTTCTAGTTCAGTCACTTTTGTGTTCCTTATAAAACTTTTCTAAATACTTCAGTTTGAGAGGTGAAACCTGTCTAAAATTAAACATTATATTACACAAATACACAGAAAGTGCTGGCTATGGATCATTATTCATTATAGCCCTTTTCCCACTTAGGTATGACATTTATCTTTTTCTGCTTGTCATAACAATTTAAAACACTTAAATTTTACATAAAATGAAAAAATAAATTGGTCTGGGTATGGTGGCATAGAGCTGTAATGGCTGTACCGTTGGGGGTTAAGCCAGGATACTTACAAACTTAAAGCCTGCCTGGGAAATGTATGGACTTCGCAAGATACTGCCTTAAAATGAAAAAGAAAGAGAAAGACTGCAGTTATAGATCACTGGGAAGGCCCTGGTTTCAAATAAAATGATAAAAAAAAAAACCTTTAAATTTCTTATACAAGGTCGAATTTTGAAGTCTCGGAAGGAAGTCCTACAGATTTGTTTTCACCCAATGTTAAACCACATACATGAAGTGTAACAAAATATTGAATCACATGTGGGCCATGGAGATGGCTCAGTAAAATAAGCGCTTGCCTGACAAGGGCAAGGGCCTGAGTTCAATCCCCTGTTCCACCCTTCCAAAAAAAAATTTTTTTTTTGAATCACATACATAATAGTATATGTACATTTTTTTTTTCTGGAACTGGGGATTGAACTTAATCCCTTGCGCTTGCCAGGCAAGCGCTTATTCTACTGAGCCATGGCCCCAGCCCCTATAAATATGCACTCATAAGGCACCTTGCTACCACATGTAGACTAATCTTTACTTACTTACTTATTTATTTCTATTTTCAGGACAGGGTCTACAGGGTCTCACTGCACAGAATGGACTCATAGTGTTCCTCTTGTTTACAGCCTCCCAAGAGCTGAGATTACAGGCACTCTCCACCATGCCCATTCTCAATTGCTGTTTTAGGCGCCCCGGGTGTGGGGCCGGCATGGTAGGCTGGGAGATCAAATTTCCGGCCCTTGCATCTGCTTAAGCAGGTGCTTTAATCCACTGAGCTATTCGGCCAGCCCCCTAGGCTAACCTTTATACAGCAGAGCCTGTGTGTTTTCGGAATGGTGTCAATAAGTTAAAAGGAAATAAATTTTTGTCAAAATTTTAAAAATATCAGTAGCACAGAACATTGTACTTTAGTATTTAAAGCGAACATATTATTTAAAATATCCATTTTTCTTAAGAAATTTTGAATATATAATCACAAATTAAAACAAGTTTAAAATGTGACTGTTTAGGAAATGAATTAGAGATCAATTGAAATTCTAGTCATGGGATATCAGACATTTATTTTTCATGTGTATTGGTCAAGGGAGATTGGTCAAAGATTTCACTCCAATCCTATTAAAGGCCAACAGAGAGATGATCTAAACAATTTTCTGGCTGCTAAGCTCATGTCATGGTTATTAACTGTTTATATTACTATTTAGTATAGATAAACAAATGTTTCACAACGGTAGTTTGTCCTATAAACTTTAAAATAAATGCAAAGTATATTTTAATAACATCTGAAAGATAAAAGACTTCAGGGATCATGAGTTGTAATTATGCTAATTAAACAGTTAAATTTTCAGTCTAGGAAGCAAATATTAAAACCTTCATTGTATATTTAATTTATATTCAGTAGAAAATCATGGACTCAATAAAAATATTAATCATGTAACTATATTTTCCATGTTTATTGTTGCATAGTAATATTTTACATACATTGGAAACAGTAAAACAATAACACAATCTCCACAGTGTTTCCAGTAAAAATATATTTTAAACAGATTCTTGAAACTATGTTTGTAAGTGTAACACCTCAACTGTATCAAATAATTCAACAACCATTTCCAGATATCAAGCTGCCCTCGTGTTTCACTGGATCCTTATGGTAGCCTTCTAATTTGTGCTTTTGCTTTAATCCCTGTCCCTATTACAGTTTCTTACAGCAAACAGAGCTCCTATCTAACCTGTTAATCTGGGTGGGTATGTTTGTACAGACCTTTAATCCTACCACTAAGGGAAGCTGAGGCAGGAGGGCAGCAAGTTTAAACTCATCCTGGAAAAATAGCAACTTCAAGTGACTGCCTCAGACAGAACAAAACAAACAGGCAAGCAAGCAAACAAACAAAACATAAAAAAAAGAAGGAAAGGCCTGGAGATGTAGCTCAGTAAGAAGGCTATACTCAATTATAAAAGAAAAATAGACTGATTATTACTTAAATGTAAACATTTTCATGCTCATCCCTTCTTCAGGCATGATATTCGGTTTTTTGGATCAAAGACCTTAGCAAGATTCACACATTCAACATTATGTAACCATTGGCTTTCTACTTGAATTAATCCTCAGATCTTTATACCTGTTGAAAATGCTTCAGATACATTGTTTCTATCCTGGACTTGCCAAGTATTCTATTTTTTTTTAAACGCTAAGCCAATCTTTTTACTTTTCACTTTTAAGCATATCTTAAAATTTTTAGAAAGCTTAGTTCCAATATAATTTCACTAAAAGATTTATTGGCCACCTTGAAATCAAAGTGCATTTCCAGTTCACCCTCTACGTCTTGCATTATTTACTTTATCTTCATAACATTATCCCACTAATACATTATGTATTTTTCTTGTTGGTTTTCAATCTCCTGGGATGTGACTGTCATGACACTTGTGATGTTTGCTAATTTATTCTCTTTTTGTGAGATTGTGTAATTTCTTACCATTATTTAACTGGACTATGCCTAAAGTCCATAAATTTTATTGCCAAAAGGAACAGGGATCATATAAACACAAAATGAATGAACTAATGTATATTAATATGACTATTCCAAATAACCATTCATAATTTGTTGGAGTATTTTTCCTTTAGTTTTTTGTTTTAATTTTAATATAATTTATTTACAAATGTAATAACTTAAAGAGTCCTAAAAATGACAGAAAGACTATGAGGATATTATTGAAAAATAATTTAAAAATTTAACACATTATCAATGCTTAGTTCACCAAAGGGAAAGAGAAATAGAGAACTCTTATATCCAATTTGAAATAAACAAAGGGATATTACTATAGTGACATTGAAGTCAATACAATTCTAAGTGAATTTTTTGAAAAATTATATGGCAACAAATTCAGAAATTGAGTTGGAATGAACATAGTTCTGGAAACATAGAACCTCATAATATTGAACAGAGAATTTAAAACATACATCAACTGATAGCAGTCAATGACATTGAAACAGTAACAAAAATTTGCCTGAAAAGAAAAAAAAATTGAAGGACTAGATTTAAACAAAAAACAAAAAGCAAATAAACAGGGCCAGCCAGATAGCTCAGTGGATTAAAGTGCCTGCTTAGGCAGATGCAGAGATTGGAGGATTGATCAGTGTCCTGCTGTGCCAGCCCACCCCCCGCCGCCCCCGGGGCCCTCTGAGACAGTGATTGAGACTAGGCATGTGGCATAGGCCTGTAATCCCAGTACTTGGGAGATTGTGAACAGGGGAATCACTACACGTCCAATCTGTGTAGTGAGACCCTGTAGACACTTACTAAAAATACAAATAATAATGATAGTAAATAAAATTTCAAAAAATTACTTTTCATTTATTATTCCTCCAACTGTTTCATAAATTAGAAAAGAAAGGAATCCCTCCCTTTCAAATCCAAAATTATTGTACTACCAAAGAATAAAGATACAAGAGCAAAATCAATCTATAGACCAATTTTTTTGATGAAAATAGGTACACAACTCTTAAGTATTTTGTTTTTTTACATTAAGAGAGTGTTATTGGAAGTAAGGGGAATAGTAGCTCTTAGATCCCCAGGGTCCCAAATGAGGTGACTTCTTCGGCCTTTGTTGGGGTAATTTTCACAGCCAAATCACAATGCCAATTAAAACATGGGCAAAACTACAGTCAGCCTACAGGATTGCACGTGATCCCACTTAGCTATTATTGGTCCAAAGGGGAAACAAGTCATGTAGCAAGGGTACATGAAAAGGACAAAGACATCTTGGGGAAGAGATGGCTCCAGATGCTCTGGTCATACAGATGGGTGACTGATCCCTACCCATATTGAAAGGACCAGGTGGTGCTAATTGCAATACAACATTAAATCTTATTTATCCTTTAGGGAGGCTTGTGTGCCTGGCCACTGCCCCTTTATGTCGAGGCCCAGCCATTTTCAGATGTGACTCCAGCCCCAGTTCTAAAGTCTGCGTCTTTCCCCGACTTCCTTGAGGGTTTGTACCTCTCTCATTGTATATTAATGTCTATCCAACTTAGCTGTCTATACTACTATACTTAACTGAGCTATCCCTAACTGTGGTCAGGGGAGAATGAATACAGTTTCGATCTAGATATTCTGAGCAGAAGAAGGTCAGTGGGGCACACTGCAGCCAGAGCGCTCCTGCAGAGAGCTAAGCTCGGGGGTCTTGGATATTAGTTGCATTGCAGTTTAGCAGTCATGAAATCCGTTGCAAGGGTCATAACAGAAAACTGGGTCTGGCACAGTTGTCGTTTCCATCTGTGTGATCGCTTGATGTTTGGCACCTTCTAGGCAAGAACAAGGAAAAGTTTCCAAGAGATCTAAGCACGTATGAGCAGAGGACGTGCGGTGGTGTAGAAAGCTGGGGAACAGAGCTGCCTCTAGACACTGCTCTCAAGGGTCTGGAGTAGCTACTGTCACCAGCTGGCACCTGACCTTTTCTACCGATGAAGGATATCTATAAGCCTGTTATTTCTTTTAAGATTTTTTTTCGCCTGATCTGAATTATTCATCCAAAGACCAAAATAATCCATTTTTTTTAGTGCCCAAGTCTCTATTTTTAGCTGTAAGAAGGTGTACATTTCAGTGGTCTAGAAGAACCACTTCACTAAGGAATTTGAAGGCTTGCTGGACTTTCGTAGGCTCCAGTGTAGCTTTCTGGCCTCACTGATCCGTAACAGGAGCGAGCTACGGGTGTGCTCAGAACTGCCAGCAGGATCTGTGACTGGAGCCCTGTTTCTATATCTCACCTTTATTACAAGATTATTTTTATACATCGTTTTTGTTCTTTGTTTTCTACTGAATGTTTAAGATCACGGTAAAGTGCAACCTGTGTTCATCAAAATTAACCTCCTGCTGTCTGTAGAGACCAGTTAAGGCACTCTAGGTGATACTTTTGGAACTGTGCAGAACCTCTCAGGCCGACGTCAGTGTCCGTGACCAGGTTGGGTCACAGGCTTTCTTGACTGTGGCTTTCTGAAAAAGCGAAGGACAAATTTCTTTCTCCTGTTTCCTCATTTGCACCACATTGTACGCTGGCTGGCTTCTGTCCTCTAGAGTCCAACCTTCACCCTGCTCGGGAGATTAAGTGACACAACAAAGCTGTAGGATCCTGTGGGAAATGTTCCCTTATGTCCTGGGTCCATTTTGACCTTGAAGAGCCAAAGGTCAAAATACTGGATGTCCTCTTGTCACTTATCTTTCTAGCTCTGGTCTCCAAATCTCAAGCTGAGTACCCACTAGCTCAGTTACACCAATATGGCAGTGGAAGCAGTAGGCTAAATTTTATGATGTTGTTTCAATATTAAGTACTTCAAAAGTTTTGTGCTATGACCAGTGAATCCTATTTCTTTACAAATAATTTAGCAATTAGAATTTAAACCTCTAAAGAATGTTTTTTTTTTCAAAAAATAAAAATAATAGACAAAACATTAGAAATAATTCAGAATTTAAAAAAAAAACAAGATGATAGGAATTTAGAAATGGTTGTTACAATACATAATGTTATCTTCAGAGTAGTCACTGAGATTAACAGTTATAAGCATGTAAAATTTGTCAAGATAAAAATGTGAAACATTAACTTCTCCCTTCAAAAACCCAATAGAAATTAATAATGCAATCATCCTAGGTATGCTGTGTATTTACATACATTTTTTTTCCTTTTCTTTGTGTTTTTTCCTCCTTTTCCTCATCCCCAATGTTCTTTCCCTTTGAGCAGTTTCTTTCTTTTACTATATCTATTGTGCTTTTCAGATTTTATTTACTCTTTCAAGTTCTTACACTAGGGATACAATATTATGTTTACATATTTGGGTCTGAGTTACTTCATATGAATATAGCCACTAGTTGCACCCATTAACCTACGAAACCTTCAAGTTTGTCTTTCTTTATAACTGACTAATACTTAATTGTGTAAAAATAACACAACTTTTCTGTCCATACCTCTGTTTTGGGACATTTGGGCTCTTTCCAAGATTTAGTTAAGACAACTTGTGCTGCTATAAACATAGGTATACATATATCACTGTGGTAGGAAGTTTTCAGTTCTTCTAGAAAAATAACCAGAAAGACAGTATCGGGGTAGAATGAGAGCTGTAGTCCTAGTAGATAACAATTATAATGTTTCAGAGAGAAAATTTGAGATCAAGGCTAACAGAACATTTTACTCTATTGTAACGGCGTTATATTATATCTATTAGGATTTGTTATTATATCTTAAATATCCTTAAATACTTTTTTCATTTTTTACTTTTTATTTATGTATTTGGTACAGGGTCTTACTACACAGCTCAGACTCATAGCGATCTTCCTGTTTTCAGCTTCTCCAGTGCTGGTATTACAGGCATGTGCCAGCATTCCTGGACTTGGTGGCCTGCTCATTGTGCCCAGGGGTGGGGCTGATGTGGTATGTGGTGCTTGGATTGAACCTGGGTCCCTAAGCTTGCCTAAGCAGGTGCTTATTCTGCTGACCTATCTCACGGGCCTTAAATACTTTAGTACAGAATGAATTTTAATTTTCTTACCTTTATCTACTATAAGACATTCAATGATATAAACTCACACTTAAATTATTGTCTTTTAATACAGTGTGATTCCCTGGGCCTGCTGTGGCAGCTTGCCCCCAGGGCACACTGAGATGGCAATTGAGACGGGGAGTGGTGGTGTACGCCTGTAATCACAGGGCTTGGGAGGCTGAAAACAGGTGGATCACCACGAGTTGGTTCTGTGTAGTGAGGCCCTGAACACCCTGCAGACTTTTCCCTAAAATAGAATAAAAAAAGAAAGAGCAATTAAAGAAGACTATACTTGTCTATAAACACAATACAGGTAATTAATGTCTAATATGTTAAAATCTAAACTGACATTGCCTGAACAGTACAATGTTTGGATATCTTTAGCTTTCGAACAGAATTATGTAACAAGCAAAGAGACATAAGAATGGAAATGTATTCACAGCATCCACAATACTAGAATGACATGTACCTTTCATCACAGATAGCAGGTACTCAAGTAAGGAAAGATAATTGAGCCTACGAGGGTTGATAGGCTCCAGTGGGATAAAACGTTCTTGCAGTTTTGTATCTTTGAATAGCTTTAAACCTTGGAATCATAAATAAACTGTTTAATATACTATGAGGTTGCAAATGATAGGTTTCACAACTATGCTGGAATCTTTAAATATCTGTAGGTTCTGCGTAAGACAAAGTTTAGAATATTTAAAAACTTTTATGAAGAATGACTATAGTGATAAGAATTAAGAACACCGTAATTCTTAATTAATATAGCTCTGAAAAGTTTAGCAAACTTAATTGAGCATAAATAGACATATTACTCAATATGCAAATGGTATTACTTGTACAGTAGCAAAATATTCATTAAACCAAATTCAATTGCTGTAGATAAAATTTAAGTTTCAAGACCAAATTTAAAGACATGTCAAATTTTGATCATGTTTATGTTTAAGGTTGAAACATATTGTATGAAATAGATCATCTAGTGTTTACTTTGTATGTATTAAAATTTTGTAGACTTAATTCTTTAAATTTAACTTTAAAGTTCAGACTCAAAGTATATCTTTATTTTTAGATGCATACATATATATGACAAACAATACATTATGTCATAAAGTAATAGTTTTTGACAAATCGTGAACTAATTATTGAAAAGTATTTTAAAGGTTAATGTTAAAATACTCCCTGACTTTAAAGGCTGGCATTTTTGGTAATCAAAAACCTAAGAATAAGGACACAAGAAATGTATCTTAGTAAAATATAGATCCTTTGTTTTCATATCTAGTTTGGTAAGTTTGACCAAAAGCATCTTACTATTTTCAGAAAACCATACTATTAGGGCCAGCGAGATAGCTCTGTGGACTAAGTGCCTGCTTATGCAAGTGCAGGGACCAGGGTTTGATCCCCAGTCCTGTATGCCGCGTCAGCCCCTCACCTCAGGCACACTGAGCTGGTAACCTGCTGGCGCGTGCCTGTAATTCTGGTGCTGGGGAGGCTGAAAACAGGGGGATCACTATGAGTCAGAGGTGCAGAGTGAGACCCTATACCACATACACATATGAAAAAAAAAGACAGAAAGAAAAAAGGAAAAATGAACCATACCGTTTCAGACTGAGAAAAGTTAACTTTTTAAATTATGGACAAAAACAATTACTATTTAAAGCAAAATGTATTGGAGAAAAAGAATGGGGAATAAGAATAGCTCATGAGAGACAGAAAGAGTTTAGCATGTGCAGCCCGGGAAGAGTTACTTTAGGCAACAACAATAGGCATCGCTTTCTCATATAGTATCTTGGTTACATAACAACCTAGATGGAACTGTGTTACCAACTTTGTAGACACCTCTCCAGACACGCGTTATAGACACTCTTTCCAGCTTGCTTGAATGAGCCTACCATTAAGCTATGTAAACCACAACAATTGGAGACTCTCTCTCTCTCTCTCTCTCTCTCTCTCTCTCTCTCTCTATATATATATATATATATATATATATATATATATGTATGTATATAGATAGATAGATATAGACATATAGATAGATAGATTAGATAGATAGAGATATAGATATATCACTCTGAATACTTATATACATGGTTTTCCTTGAAAATCTCAGAAAGAACACAAAATCAAACAAACAAAAGGAAACACAAAATTTTCAAAGAAACTGTAAGTATTTTAACTGGATAGTAACACCAATGAACAGACAATGCTGTTTAAGTACATGAGGACTTTCAGACGTAGACAGTCAATATGTTGTAGTTTGACTTTGGGCGGACTCACTGTTTCTCAGATTTTCAAAAAATATTAATCAAAGGGTCACGGAGACAGCTCAGCGGCATAAGCACCTGCCTGGCAAAGCACAAGGTTCCAAGTTCGATTGATCTCCAGTTTAAAAAAAAACCTCTAAATTATTCATTGCAAATTTTCACTATATCGCTAGGGATTTTGCAGCACCATATAGTATAGGCATGTTGTTAAATTTATGTAGGTTTCTGAGTTTAGAAAATGATTAAGAACATTAGAAGTGTTTTTAAAAGTGTGGGAAAGGTTTATACGAGCGCGGGAAGCATGCAAATGTATATAAATGCTAAAATAAATATGATGTCGCTATTTCAGACTTTCACTTATCGCCCGAGTGAGCGAATCGTAACAACCTCTGTGATGTGAGGTACCACTGCACTGGCCAGATTGCAGTAAATCTCCTACTGTAAATAACCTTTCCACAGATTTTGTGTATTCATAGATTAGCCATATCTTCCATATAGTCCATCAATTAGTAAAGATTGCTTGTAATAAGAATTAAACTGCAAAAAAAAACCCTTTTATTCCTGTGAAAGCAGAGATTGTTTTAAAGAACAGACCTACAGTGATGGTTTATCTGATTGGAATTTCCAGTTAAACAATCTTTTCATTGGGCCTCAGTAGTTTGGTAGTCACAGCTGGTAACCAAAACTTCAATTTTGATAAGCACGTGTAGCTGTCCCCTCTAAAGAGACAGACTGTTAAAATTAATTCCAACTATTGCAGATAATATTCAAGACCACATTGAAAAGAACATACACTGTGATCAAGTTGGTTTTAATTCATGGATGCAGGATTATTCAATTTATGCTTAAAAAACAACTACAATATAACAAATAAATACCATCAATTATGAACAATTATTTAGATATCAAAAGATTAAACTTTTGATAAATTCAAAATCCCATTATAGAAAAAGGTCCTGAGGAAATTAGGTATAGATGGATCTTCCCTTAAATTAACAAAGGCAGTATAAGTTAAACCACAGAAACATCACATTAAATGTGAAAAACTGAAATATTTTCCTCAAAAAATTGGGCATAAGCCATAAATGTATTCTTTCAGTGTTGTCATGCAATATAGTACTTTAAATTACAGAGAAATTAGCAAGAGAAAAAAATAAAGAAGATAAAAATTAGAAAAAAATTCAAATGTCCTTATGAGTATTATACTTTAGTTTCTCTAAAAATTCAAAGACTTTAGCAGAAATTTCCTGGATTTAAAAAAAAATTAAGAAAGTATAAAGATACAAAAATGGATTTATTTAAGAAAATAACAGAGTACAAAATCATTTTACAAAGATAAGTAGGTTTTCAACATACCAATAATGAACTTGCAGAGAAAGAATTCTTATTTTAAAAAATTCTTGAAAAAAAAAGAAAGGACAAAGAAAAAGAGAAATAAACTCAAGCAATGATATGAAAAACTTCTACAGTGACAAAACACAGATGAAAATTCGAAGAAGTTGGTAATAGGGGCAAAATCTTCTCATTTTCACACTTTTAACAATTACTACTATTTATATGGTCATACTACCAAATTTATTGCCATCTCCATTAAAATATTAATGACATTCTTCACATACAAAGGAAATGTAGGGCTGGGAAGGTAGCTCAGTAGAATAAATGCTTGCCTGGCAAGCACAAGGTCCTGAGTTCAATCACAGGTACCACACAAAAAAAGGAAAATTAATTCTAGGAATCCCTAAGTTCATGTTTAAGCACAAAAAATTCAAATTCCAAAGAAATATTAACAGGAATAGGAATGCTAGAGATGCCAGAAGAGCTGATTTTAAAATATACTACAGTGTCATAGTAACAAAAATAGCATGTATAGGGATAAAATGTCAAATGTAGAACAATGGAAGAAAGAGGAAAGCTGATGTATAAACCCACAGAGTATATAGTCAAGTAATTCCTGATGGAAGCACCAACAGTATGTGTTAGAGAACAGACAACCTCTGTATATGGTTAGTTTTTTTGATTTATGTGTAAACATAAGAATTCTATAGTTCTTTATGCCTATTTTAAAAACATATTCTAATCTTTAAATGTTTTTGCATCATATTTTGTAGGGACTTAAAGTTCAACATATCAATACTTGATGAAAAATACCTGTTTCATGTTATGCCTAAGATGTTTGATATTCGGACAGATAGTGAAGTTAAGCTTAACAGCCTAGGTTGTATGATAATAACAATAAGCTTGTCTTCTGGATGGCTAACAACCTAAGTTTGAAGAACAAAATTAGAGAAAAAAGAGGGCCGCAAGGAAAACCAACATTTTGGCCCTGGCCTTCCAAGGTCAATTAAGACTCAGGACATATGGGAACCTGTACTGTAATGACATGTAACTCGGTAGTGTCCCAAATTTTCTGATCAAGGAGATTATGAGGCCAAAGAGGAAAGGGATCGATGGTGTAGAGTATGCCTAAGGAGAGTCACATAGAGAGAAAACATTCTCTCAGGCTTTCACGGAGAGCACATTGGCCAAGCACTGGCCGTGACTCATCCACATGGCTGAAACTGACAAAGGTTCTACAATGTGAGGTACAAGATCTCAGGATAAATCCTGAGGGGATTTCACTGACCTTATCAAACCCAAAAGCTACAACTATTGTTGCATAGGTCCTGCTTTACCTTGGTCTTAACCATCCAGCAGAAAAGTATAAAAACGAAGTATAAGAAGTAAATGCTTTTGTGTTGAGCTGAAGGGGACTCAGGTCAACAACTTCTGACATTGCCAGTCAAGCGGAAGACCCAATACTATTATGGACTACTGGACTCTTTTAGAATATTTTGCTGAGTTAACACACCTATAATATTCAAATAAGGGAACTTAACAAAAAAAGGGGATACAGATGAATGTCCATTTTGTATCTGTATATTCAAAGTGGTTAGGATAGATATATAGTTACATCCTCTTAATGAATAGAGTGATTTGTTCTAATGGTGTTAGGATATCATGTCGGCATCTTGTACAGCAATTAACCACTAGGAAGAATGTATGCAATGTTTTAATTATTGAAACTGTCCTACCAGTTTGACTTGAAACTGTCTCATTGCTATTTGTTTCTCAAAAAAATTATGGGAAAAAGAGAATAGACAACCGCTTAATGCACATGGAAAATGTCTGGACATGTACATGTGCAGATAGAACCTAGATCCACATCTCCCATCTTATATTCAAATTAACTCAAGATGGGAACACTACAAGATAATGGCAAAGGCAGAAATTTCCTGAAAATTATTCCAGTAAGCTCAGGAAGTAAAGGCAACAAATGGTAAATGAGCTTTCACTATGGGCCAGGGAGATGGCTCAGTGGAATAAGCACTTCCCTGGCAAGCGCAAGGGTCTGAGTTCAATCCCACTTCCGCCAAAAAAAAAAAGATCTTGCACTGAATAAAAAAGTTTCTACATGACAAGAAACCAAAGTGTGAAGCAGTATCATACAGTATGGGACACATCTTTGTGAGCTATTCATCTGACAGAGGAGCCATATTCAAAGCACAAAGATAACACAGTCATTGACAAGAAAAATAGGTACCTGGATCCAAATACTAAAAAAAAAAATATCTTAACAGTTCTCTGAACTATTATCAGTGTCCTTGTACAATAGAAAAGTATAATCAAATACACACTGGGATTCCAACTTAACTGAGTCAGAATGCCTTTGATCAAAAAACAAAAGCAAAGATAGGAAGAAAGAGACAGAGAGAGAAAGAAAGAGAATGAAAGGGAAGGAAGGAGCAAAGATGAAGGAAAAATGCTGGGAAGAATGTGGAGAATATATCATAACTCTTGATGAAAATATAAATATTTGTAGCCATTATGAGCAAGACTTGGAAATTCCTCAGAATACTAAAAACTGAAGTGCATTTGATCCATTTATTACTTTTGAGTATACAGTGGTACTTTGGTTCACAAATTTAATTTATTCCATGATTCTGGGGAAGATAGCCATGATTATTTTCATCACCCAGCGAGGAGTTTATGGATGGCAGAAAAATTTTTCCAGGTACTTTTTTGGTGAATCAAATTGTTCATGAACAGGAGTGTTTGCAAGCTGAGGGATACTGAAGAAAGTGAAGTGAGTGCTTAATAGAAATAACTAGAACTCACTTATACTATGACATTATTCATAATACCTAAGAAGTGTGTCAGCCTTCTTGTTGCTGATCAGGATACTTAACGCCAATGTTGGCTGAGAAGGTGAGGGGCAAACCATGCCAGGGAGCAATAGGCCCTATTTAGTATCAAGGGTCCGGGCAGCATCACTCGCTTAGACACATCTGGGAACATGATTTATTAATAGAAGTTGATATACTAGGATTGATGGGCACAAGATGAAAACACCCGAGGGGATAATTAGCTCAAAATGGGAATGCTGAAAGATTGATGAATATATATAGATAGATAGATAGATAGATAGATAGATAGATAGATAGATAGAGAGAGAGAAGGTAGGATATAAGTGTGATGGAGTATTATTCAACCATGACAAAGAATGGAATTTTGTTACGTATCAAAATATGGATGGAAATAATAGCTGGTATTGTAACCAAACTGAGCCAAACTTACAATGACAAGTTCCAGGTGTTTTTTTTTTTTTCATGTAGTGAAAATGAAGGAAAAAAGAAAAATGACCTATGAATAGAGAGAAGGAAAAGAGACTAGAAGAGCCTGGAAGATAGGAGGGAAATAGAAGATTCTAAGGGAAGCACAGTGGATACGGATATGGAAATGTCCCAACCAAATCCCATAACCTGTACAATTAATATCATGGAATAAGTATAAAACTATAAACAGAAAATAAAAAGTTTGAAAATTCAGCATAAATTAGTTAACAAATATTTTAGATGTGCACCATCATAAAATTTGGTCTATGAGTACAGAGTATGCATTAAGAGAGAAGATGGATGGGATAAAGGTATGAGTGAACTAGGAAGAAAATGAAGGCAAGCTTTATGCTTGAAAAGATATGTTTTATTCTCTCTTTTGGAATGAATTGCTGATGGAAGATTTCTTGCCCCGGGTTCTGTGGATGGATTTAGGCGTGATATGCATCCTAGGCCAGGGGAGATGACAGCTCGTCATTAATTACATGTAGTCACAGCCAGAGGCCAGAGGACCCTGCATCACCCACAGCCACATGGAAGGCTGTCCTGGAGAGGACAGCGAGTGGGCAGATTTTGATAGATGTCAAGCAGCATAGAACACTGAATCTTAATTCCAGATCTTGGTCAACAAGATGCAGTACACAGAGGGAGTGAAGACTAACTCGGGTTCCTGAACAGGAAGATGGCAAGATGCTCAAAGGAGGGGCTAAAGAGTGCAGAAAATTTAACCAAAAAATGAGGACAGCTATTGAGTTGTTGGTATCATTCTAAGTTTTATAGGTAAAGTGCACCTTGAGTGGGAACTGTGATGTGGTGAAAAGTTCTGGATTTGGGAAAAGATACATTGTTTTACAGAATGCTGCCTATCTTATCCTTTTCTATATGATAATGAAAACAAAATAGGTCTTATGCACCTTTTAGAGCATTATAGATAATTGCAAAATGTGAACATCCCTATTAAGAAGTAGAACCTGTGTTGTATACTTCAATTTTCACACAGGCAATCAAAACTGACTTATTTTGGTTTCATTATCATATAAATAGGCAGCCCTATTATGAAAAAATTGTATCTTTTACTAAACCCAGGATTTTCCCACCAAATCACAGTTCCCAATGAAGGAGCATTTTATGTATAAAATTTAGCCAAGAAAAATCATCTATAACTGTTTAAACCTAAATTAAGTTTTTATATTAGTGGGACAGTAAGGTAGAATATTAGCAAGACAAGCTCAAATTTACCTTTACTATTTCTTAATAGAAAGAGGCAACAGCTGTAATTGGCATAGACGTGCGTAGATATGATCGGTAAAATGTCAGACATACTGCTAGAAAATATACCACCTAATAACATGCATAATTTGAAAATCAAAATGCTTATTCAACTGCCTCAATTAATAAATTTTAAAATTTTACTCACCTGGTTACTTAAAGAGAAAATTAAAATAAGGGAAAATCAGCTTAAAGTATGAGAAGAGATATGTCTTTAAGTTGTAATAAATGTTAAGTTGGTACTGGAGATTACATACGAAAGGAAGTAATTCCTTATAGAACAATAAATGTAACCTCTGAGAGTTGTGCTTTGTCTAAGACAGGAAGTTTTTTTTTTTCAGTCAATAGGAAGCCAATTAAAGAAGCAAGCCTTTATACTGCACTGAAAAAACAAAAAATAACACTCAGAAAAATACAAAATCAACAAAAACAACCACTCAGTAATCTCTTCTGCCAATTTCCAAGTTCAGCGTATTTTTCCTGACACTTCTTATGGAATGAATAGATTTTAATGTAGACATCCACATTTTACATACAACAAATACCACTCAAAATTTTCTAAGTGATTTAGTATTAAATAATATTGACTAATATGAAAATATTAGTTATGAATAAAGATATCTTCCTCTATTTTTAAATCAATTTTCTTACAAGTGTGGTAAATTTCTAATTAAACTATCCACATTATGTTGGATAATTACTAAGTACAGATATGTTAGGAAGGAGTAATCCTGTCATTGACAGTTGTTTCTACATCCCACATGTACATAGAAACAGGTAACATATGTGTTTCTGTCTTTTCCCTTCCTACCTTTACATTTTCTCTCTCTAGCTACTGTTATTATTTGAAGATTTTCTTCTTATTTCTCAGTATGTATTGTACATATTTGTTTATATACAATTTTGGTGAAGGAAGGACAAAATGTAGAGAAGGTTGGGGAAAGGGAATAAAGGAGAATCGAGATATAACATGTAAGCCAGCAGTTTGGGTTTGATCCCCAGAGTGTCATGCCAGTCCCACCCCTGGTGCTGGCTGAGACTGTGATTGAGACTGGGCACATTGGCGCGCACCTGTAATCCGAATGCTTAGGAGGCTGAAAACAAGAGTATCATTATGAGTCCAATCTATGTAGTGAGACCCTGCAGACCATGTAGACCCTGCACTCAATACATGACAAAAAAAATGATATAACATGTATGGGCATAAATTTCCTATGATAAATGTGATCATTACATATATCTGAATTGTACCAATAAATAAGCAATATTTTTATAAAATTAAAAATATTTAGCTCTTAAACTTCACACATATGAGAAGATTCTTTTCATGCAGGTTAAAAATTTCAATGCTCCCAACTATTGATCTGCTTTCCTTCTATTGTTTGTGAGTTTCCTTTTATTCTTGGTTCACTTATGTACTGTGTCTTTGGAATCAAAAATATGACTCCTTTTATCTATGACCTGAATGCTTCCTTCTGTCAGATACTAAAAATTGAAATCTATATTTTAATGAGACTACTCTTTTTCTATTGAAAGTTCTTGATCATATTTCCATGTTACACTGGATAATGCTAAATTCTGTAAAAATTAACAAAACTGTACATGGATTGAATTTGGTTGTATCTCAGATAACTTTCTTAACTCTCCTTTATCCTTCTATACTATTTTTCCTACTGTATATACTGGCTTCTACCCAAAATTGCAAGAATTAACCCAATTTAAAGTGTTAGTTCTTACTGTGACCCTTAATGTTAAAATCTATATCTGTAGGTTTCTCCACAAAGAATTTTCTCTTTTATGTACTTAAATTTAAATTTAAGTCTTTTGCACAGCATTCTTTGTAAAATATTATTTAAACATGAAAACTTCTTATCTGTATGACTTGTTTACTGAGTTGTTTCCTATATTAATCACTGTAAGTATACTCTAAATTTTCCTGCAGTATTTATTTATTGGAATCCAAAAAGATTATTTTGTATACTGTTGTCTTCAAATTAATTGTTTAGATTACCAGATAAAAGCATGCAGAGTTGATCAAAAATTAAAACGAAAAATGAGAAAAAACAAGTATTAACTATTTCACTAGGCCAATATAAATGAACAATGCAGTTATCTGAGCTATCCTGTGCATACTCCCACCCATTTTTCTTTCTTTTTTCCTTTCCCTCAACCCAGGCATTCTCACCCTTTGAACAGTTACTTTCTCTTTCACAGTCTCTATTGTACCTTTCAGATTTTATTTACTCTTTCAACTTTTTACACTAGTGACACAATACAATGCTTACACATACTAAGATTCCACCTGACCCCAGAAGGAATGCCTATCATGTAGAATTCAACCAGTAAGAAGTGCTGAAGGGGCTGTGGCGAAAAAGAAACCCTTCTCCACTGTTGGTGAGTATGTAGATTGGTTCAGTCACTATGGAAATTGTGGTGAACATTCCTCAAAAGGCTAGGATTAAAGATCCCATGCAACCCAGATATTCTCCACCTAGGCGTTTTTTCAGAAGAACTCAAAACATCATAATCAAATATCAAAAATGTGATATAACTTCTCATACACAAAATATGCCTTTTTTGTATCTAGAGCCAGCAATATATGTGCATCCATATTTATAGAAGCTCAATTTGCCATTGTAAATCTTGGAAACAACTCATATGTCCATTAACTAACAAATGCTTAATGAAGATGTGGTATTTTTATACAATGGAATATTACACAGCTACAAAGAAAGATAAATTTAAGGTTTTTACAGGTAAATATATGCAACTGAAGACCATGCTAATAAGTGTACTCTACATTTTAATCAATATTTTAATGTCTCTCTCTCTTTGAAATATAAAGTAACAAATTATAGAAAGTGTGTCTTTTGTCTTCATGTCAATCTTATAAAAAGGTGATTGAGTTTGTAGTGTATCATAGATAATTGACAGGTATTGTGTAAATTTAATAAACATTAAATAGATAGAACCTGAACTGTTAGGTAATAAATGTTATGAGTTTCTCTTTTCTTTTTCCTGTTTTCAACGTTAAATTTATTTTGTATTACTTATTGATTCCAGTTGTTGATGAAATTTCTAGGTTAATATGACAGTAAAATGGAACATATTTTCATGAATTGACATTGATGTTTATATGCATGACAGTTCTTCAATTAAAAGGATCTAAATCTATTATTATTTTAAAATATAGTTTATACATTCTGAAAGATTAATTCTAATATCATCATGAAGTTCTCAGGATGTTGACATTATTTGAATTGTAAAAAGGCCTACTATGAATTCTAAAGTTTAAAACTATGCACACAGATTTTTTGTATTTAGAACAGGGTGTACAGGGTGTTCAGAGTCTCACTGAATAGATTGGACACATAGAGATCCTCCTCTTTACCACCTCCCAAGTACTGGGATTATAGGCATGCACAATGATGTCCAGACCCTGGGATGGGGTCAGCATGGCAGGCCTGGGAACTGAACTCCAGGCCTACACATATAGATTTTTAAATGAAATTTGAAATGGAAATAGAAATATGGATACATTTAACTGGGGCCTGTGAGATGGATCAGTGGAATAAGATCTTCCCTGGCAAGTGCAAGGGCCTAAGTTCAATCCCTGGTTCTGAAAAAAAAAAAAAAAATTAACTGTTTTTTTTTCTTTTTTGTATTTAGTACGGGGTCTATAGGGTCTCACCACTCAGATTGGACTCCTAGTGATTCTCCTGTTTTCAGCCTCCCAAGTGCCGGAATATCAAGTGCATGCCACCACGCCCAGTCTCTTTCACCATCTCGCTGTGCCCCGGGGGCGGGGCCAGCATGGCATGGGTCAAACCTTGGTCCCCTGCATCTGCGTAAGCAGGCACGTTAGTCCGCTGAGTTGTCTCGCGGGCCCTGATTTTTAAGTGAAATCTGAAACCTCTAAAGTTCAGGTCATAGAAGAATAACTGGTTCCAAATTTCCATGGATACCTATTTCTGGGCCATACACTCAATGGGGAGGAAATAATCATGAAATCAGCACTGATCTGCTGAATGTTCATACACATTACTACAGAGGGATAGCCAAGTTTTTTAGAATCGTGGAGAAATACAAGGTTCAAGCTGAAAGTAAAAAGCTGGTAACTCAGAGAAGAGAATGAGAGGATGGATTTTTCAAATAAGAAATAAATGAAAAAGAAAGTAGTGAAAAAATGCTATATAACTTGTCATCCACACAATATGCCTTTTTTATTTAGATCCATTTTGAAATATTTTTACTGTATAAATGTGTAGTATATAGCATTGACATTCTTTATGTGGAGTTAGTACATGTATACACCATATTTTCAATTTTTTTATTTATTTATGTATTTGGTACAGGGTCTCTCTACACAGCTCTGACTTGTAGTGATCCTCCTGTCTCAGCCCTGGGATTACAGAGGATTACAGGCATGTGCGACCATGCTCAGTTTCATTGGCCAGCATGGCATAGGGTTCGGCAAGGCATGCAGTACCAGGGATGGATCCCGGGTCCTTGCACTCGCCAGGCAGGCGCTTAGACCGCTGAGCTGTCTCCCCAGCCTTATATAATACGTCTTAATGCCACTTTTCAGCTGTTTACCTTTTTTTCTTCCCCTTCCACACGTAGTTTATTCCCTTTCACACCTGAGAAAGATTCAATATTAATTTCTGCCCATTTCTGTTAAGATAACTAAGATAAATATGTAGCTTGATAATGAAAAATTACAATCAGAAGCCCAGGTGATGGTGAAGCCTCTTTAGTACTTTGTTAGAACTGTGAAGAAACTTCCTCTTCATTTCACAGCTATCTTGGAGCAGTCTCAGGGCTTCTTATTCACTGAGTCACCAAAACTTCAAGCCTGCCACTCCAGTGCCCCATTTTCTATCATTGGAAAAAACAAAAAACCTGCTACAGCAAGCAGAAATACTGAAACAATACCCAGGATTTGGAGGAAGATTTATTTTACATCAGTGGGCACTGGTAAGGATTGTTCCCAAAATATCAGGCCTCAAAGGCTCAGGAAGGGAGGTTTTCACAGGGTCTAAAAAGGGGAGGTCTAAAAAGGGGAGGTAGATACTTGGCTGACTTTGATTAGTGCTTATAATTTGAGGCCTCATGACCTGCTATGCACCACAGTGACTAGCCAGTCCCAGGAGACAACAGGGCTAGGGATTGTAACAGGCACCACTATCTGTGTACCTAGGAGGCTGAAGTATAGTGGCTGGTGGGGAGCTACGTTCTGCTACAAACCCAAGCAACAGGAAGAGGCAACAGTGGCCGGCATCGACCCAGCATGTTCCGAGGGCCTTCTCATACTCCTGCTGTTTTACTTATTTTTCATCTTAAGTATGCCGAATCAAATTATACCTTTAGCAATATGTGTCTCATAATGTACAATGTTTTAGGTCTGATTTCTGAAACAGACTACAGGCACCTATAAATGAGAATGCCCTTCTTTAAGCAATCGGTGCGTCTCCCAGTGCAAATGTCGGGGTGCATCAATACATTGATGAGATGTTACTGGTATAGATACCAGAAAATTAAACAGTGTTATTATTATTTGCTTACTTTAGCTTCCACAACAAGACCAAAATACATAAAAATTGGTGGGATATCTCAATATAAAGACATCTACTTTTTGCCACTCACTGGGAATTTGATTATTTCCCAGGTTTGAAATGTGCTACATGAATTTGTGGCACCAATTCTAGAGGAAATGCCTTGTGTGGCATGTGATGTCTTACTGAAATATTCAGTGCTTGAATACATAGACCGAAAAGGTTGGGATTTGAGTGCCTTGATATTTAAAGTATAGTCTATTGTATTAGTACACTATTGTAATAGATGAGGATGTCTTTGCCAGCTCAAAACCACACAGGTGCATTCTAATGCATACATTTCTGGATGTTCGAATTGTGTGGATCTTGCTATAGTAGGTAAAGAGGCAGCAACGCTGCATTTTTTTTCCAGAAACTTTGGAGGAAAATAAGTTTCCTCACCTTTTTCAGTCCCTCCCACTCCTCTACTATGGACCACTCAGTTCTCATGCCAGGAAAAGTGAGTCAGTCTAGTGGTCCTAAGGAGGCTGTTCAGAGTACTGTTTTATTAACCTTCATCTCTACTTAACAAAATTTATCCTGTATTCATATTGATATTCCTGGATAATATCCTTAATATTGAAATTAGTAGCATATTGTCTACCTCACCTTATTCTTAAACTAAATTTTATGACATCATGACGTGGGAAACAAACTGAAAGTGAAGGGACCTATTTCATGACATAAGAATTTTAATCTTAACCCAAAATATTTTAAAGTTTTATTTAGTGTGTTGCAAAATATTTTGACAGCTTTCTTTTCCTTGATTTTGCGCTATGGAAAACAAAAACACCAAAATTATACCCTGAATTTAGAGGCAGATCTATTTACACCACTGGCACTGATTGGGATCATTCTCAGAGTATCTGGTCCTGAAGTCTCAGTGGGAGGGGTGGGTATGAGGGTCTGTAAAGGGCAAGTGCAGAGGCAGAGTGCTTAGCTGTCTTTTATTGGTTCTTACAATGTGCATTACTGTGACATGCCATTTCTAGGAGACAGAATAAGCCAGAACAGTGACAGGAACCATTGCCTGGGCAACTAAGACACTGAAGTGTACTGGCACGGGCTGAAGGGAGATACTTTCTGTTATCTTTCCTCCCTCTTGTAGAGTCCCCAGAAAGTGCTTGCTGGGCATGCTACATATTCTCATCGTAGGCAAGATCCAAGTAGAAACAGTAACACTGGGGCTGTCAGTCACTTTAGGACTGACCCTAACCAGGATCCCCAAGATCGTCTTACTAAGTTTTTTGTTTGTTTTTCCTAAGTTGCTTTTCAGGAAGAGACAGCACTCAGACCTGTCTGTTCTGTAACACTTCTGTGGCAAGGCTGTGAGAGAGGGAATCTGATCTAGAAGAGAGTCCACTGTGCCTACGACACTCACCAAATCTTGGCCAAGTGTTTGATTGAACATTTTATTCTCTTGAGGGCAAACATCTACAGAGTTTAAGGGAAAAAACACAGCCAGCAATGGGTAGGGAAGCAAAGATGGGGGAAAGCAGCCTGTTAAAGCACAAAAATCAAGGGGAGTAAGTGAACAGTGTCCTCGAGCTTCATCCTGCATGGACTGGTCAGTGTCCAGGGTGACCAGAGCAGGGCTTTCAGTGCACCGTCTCTGCAGAATGAGATGTCTGGTCCAGATAAATTTTCAGGTGGATCCAAGGCTTGACTTCTGAAACTTGTAGAGAAAATTTATATGCACCTGAGTTTTGGGTGTGTGCAGAAATGCCTACACCACCAGCTGACCTTTCAGCTAAACTTCAGTGGAGCTCGCAGCAAACTGGCTGTAGGGTTATGTCTCACTTAGTTATCCCTGCTGCAAACACAAGGCATGGTTCCCGGCAATGTGTAAAGGTAGGCTCTTTATCATAGCAGGACTCTACAAACTTCTTCTGCCCACTCAGCATGGGTAGGAAAAGTTTCAGACTGCCTGAGTAGGTACAGCTGAGCACCAACAGGCATCTGAGAGCACTGGGGGATCGAACGAGGTGTGCTGGTATCGTTGGCAGCCAGGCTCCGAGGTGAGTCCTGGCTCATACCTCTGGAAAGGAGAGCTTTCAGAACTTTAGGGTCACAGTTATCTGTGTCGGACTGATGCCAGGCATCAGCTTACTCTCAGGGAACAGTTGAAGTTAAGAGTGCAGTGTTCACTGCGAGGAAGGCTGACGGGCTTGGCACAAAGGAGACAACCCCATCTACCTTGACGAGGAGGTCTCTTCCAGCAGGGGAATGGGCCTGGCTATATAGGACTCTATATCCAATAATGCTAGCCTCCAAAGCTGCAAGTTTGTGCCTGGCAGAAGGGGTGAGAGGCAAGAGACCCTAGCGCCCTGGTGATGGTTATTTTTGGCAGAGAGAACTTTTGATGGCAGATAATTTTGTTCCCCTAAATAGCAGGAAAGCCACACATTTGCCTCTGACTTTTGCAGGGATCCTAGACTCTCTGGAGTCAAAATTGACAGAGCTTATTCTGCCCTAACCATCCAGGCCTGACAGGACAAGGAGAGGTTCAGTCTGAAGTGAGCCTGAGTAGTCAGATTCCCTTGTGTCTTGAAGACAGGGGAGACATTTATGCTTTGTGTCCATAGCTCTTGTGACTCAGCCGTAATGTATGGTCACCTATCAAGTGGATTTTCTTATGGCCATTAGGTGCCTTTCCTTTATCAGTTTTCTGGGTAATAGTGGTTCATGAGCTTTTTTCCCCCATTTTTGATGTCTTTAGAAGCACTTGACTGGGTTGTTTCTATGCAAAGCAATCTTTTGGAAAGGACAGTAACTCATTCATAAAGGCCAATAGTACATTTTTTTCCTCAATCAAAATGTCAAATTCAGAAGGAATTGCTGAAATTCATCTTGGGTGGGTGTTTGACACCCCCATCTGAGCAGGGCAGGAAGCAGCAGGCTCTGGTGGAAGGGCTTCTATGCCTGAGTATAGGCAGTGGCTGATTGAACTGGAACTGGTTCAGCAGGCTGGATATAGGCAAGTTGGGAGGGGGAGGGTGGTGAAACGGTCAGCAGAGATTGCAACAGCCAATAAGGGTGCCAAGTGGAGTGCTCAGGAAGAATGGGCCTCTATATTCTTTATTTCTTTTCCCCTTGAGACAGGTTTCTTCTTCTTCTT
>NW_004524932.1:362026-366690 GCF_000260255.1 Octodon degus
AAGTGTTTATTCTACTGAGCCATCTCCCCAGGCCCCAGGTTTCATTTTTAACTCAACAAAAATCCTTTTACTTGCAGTCAGGAACTGTGGGTTTTGACTAAGGAGTTCCCATCTCCGACTGCCTGCATGTGCATGGTGGGCCCTCACATCATGTGCGGCAGCAAAGGGAGGTGCTCTGCAGAGGGCAGCCACTTAGAGGCCCACCTGCTGCACTTCCTCAGGGACTTAGGCACAACTTAGCCAAGGAGAGTGTGGGGCGGTCATCATGTCATGGATCCATTGCCTTGGACCGGCAGGTGATGGCCCCTTCAGCCTCTGTGACCAGTCCTGACATCCCAGTCCTGGCGCACAGATGGAGCAGCCTATGGCTTATGCTGTCCATTCACCTCACTCTCACATTCATCCCAGGCACTCGGATGTTGGTGAAGCATCCCAGTGTAACTCCCCTTGAAGGTAGCTTTAACTAACAAGACTTGATCATGCTCTTCTGCCTTAACTGAGGACTGACAGACTGACTAAATGACATGCCTCCAGGATCTTACCAGAATCAGACAAGCAGGTATGCAGGCAGGCAGGTATGCAGGCAGGCAGGCTACAGAGAGACAGATTGTGTCCTCCTCCATTTGGGGTTCGATATGGGCTGCTGGACTGGAAAACCAGACCTCCAGCTATCGGCGAGGACTGGAAAAATCTCAAGGGTGCACCTTCCCATCAGAAGCAAGAGAAGACTTAGTAGCATGCATAAGGGCCACAACTGGTGTCCAAAGAGGTCAGCATAGTTGACCGTTCTGGCTGATGCATCACACGCTATGACAAACAGAAACATGGAAACAACACCCAGCATCTGGAGGCCGATCTATTTAAAGTCATATGGGCCCTGCCTGGGAACCAATTGCTCTTCAAAGTGTCTAGGCCTAGGGAAGGAGGTTTTTATGGCACTGCAAAGGAGAGGCAGAGAGAGGTGGAGCACCTGGATGTATTTGATTGGTTCTCACAATAGGCACCACTGTGACCAGCTATTGTCACAAGGACCAGGCATTTCAGAGAGACAAAACAATCTACCTGCAAAGGAAACTGAAGAACGTGGCCGGTTGCTGGCCGGGCACTTTCTGCTGTCTTTGCGTCCTTAAGCTGGAGTCTCCCACCAAATCTCCACATAAGTTTTTCTTTCTTTCTCTGCCTGCCTTTCAGTACCAGGTTTGCAGAAGACCAACAACTGTTACAAAGAGCATCATTGTTGCTTTTAATTCTTTCAGGGACATCCCTCCTGTTTCCTACTCTCAACCCACGGAAGCACATGCTGACCCTCAGGAAAAGTGAAATGAAGCAAGACATTTTCCAGAGTTGGCTTAGTGCTATTACCTGTCTGGAGATTGGTTTTGTCATTTCAATCACAACTGCCAGAGCAGTGATAGCCTTCTCCAGCCTTCTCGAGAAATGTGCTGGCATATCAAGTTTTTCTCCTGATGAAAATATTCAAGGAGGTTCGATAATATCGCGTATCAAAATCTGGAAATGTTTGTTTTTAAAGTGTGTCATATGAATTCTACCATTTATTATATAAGCAATGATTTACAAAATCATTCCATAGAAGATTACAGTTTAAATAAATTTGATGAAATAAAATTGTCTCTCTACTATGACACATGTTATCTGATATTTACTATCTAATTAATCCCAGATTAGATGGTGTTTTTTTTTTTTTTTTTTTGTGGAACTGGGCATTGAACTCAGGCCCTTGTGCTTGCCAGGGAAGCGCTTATTTTTTTTTTTTTGTTACTCAAGTAGAGACATTGATTTTAATTCTGTCTTAGAAACATATTGATTTGAATTTGTTCTCAAAACAAATTGTTATTTGTAAGTGTCATAGGAGAAAAAGAAAGTTTAGGATCTGCAGGACCGTGTGGACCAGAAACCTGTCAAAGCTCATATAAAGTACTGTCTCTCTGTAAATTCTTGGCTACATAGAAGGCCAAGTAATTTCTTACATGTCTACCCTGCTGACTGAAAAAGCCATCCTTAAATTTTCAGGAGTCCCAGGGCACCATCGCTGGCCTGGAAATCTGAGTGAAGAGAAGCTACACACTGCCACACCGGCTGGGGTTGCTGACTGGATGGTGAAGCACAGGCATGCTTAAATGTAAAGGATGCTTTACACACTAACACATTTACGATTCAGTTCTTTTCTTATGCTATTCCTTTAGAAATCTGTGGCCTAGAGGAATCTCTACTGAAAAAGAAAGAAGACAATTTAGTTGAAATAATATTCCAAATTTTTTAGAAAAGGAAAATAAGCATGATATTTAACCAGAAATACTGATCACAGAAAAGCTCATTGGGTAAGAGAAAGGAGACCTAGTCATCTTATGACATTTAAACCACACAGGCAGATGGGATTTGCTGATAAGCTTCAAATTTTCTGAGCATGCAGAATATTATTCAATGTTGTGAGCTTCTAATATCCCATATAGGATTCAGGATAAATAATGTATAGAACATGGTATTAATTTACAGAAAAAAGACAATGTAGTTAACCTCATCAATGCACAGTACTACTAAACACATGAAGACATGACACATAACATCAAGACTCTTTTTTTGTATTTAAATACTGGAGCATATGTCTAGTATCACAGTTTTTATAATGTGCTACTACATCCCTTGAAAGTGTTAGATATATAGATAAAAGAATAATTAGAAAATAGTGGATTTCAAGTTATGGACGTTAGCAAAGATTATATATATATATATATATATATATATATATATATATATATGAAATAAGAATAGGGCTAAGGAGATAGCTTGGTGATCTAAGTGGCTGCTTCGCAAGCATGAAGACCCAGGTTTGATCCCCAGTACAGCATGCCGGGCCAGCCTGGAACCCAGGGAGCACCATGCCAGCCACCCAGACTGGGCGTGGCGGTGCATGCCTGTAATCCCAGAGCTGGGGAGGCTGACCCAGGAGGATCACTGCAAGTCTGAGCTGCATAGTGAGACCATGTACCAAATAAATGAGTAAATAAAAGATTTTTAAAAGCATAAAAAAGAAAATACATGAGAACAGAAAGTCTAAACCAAGCCAAAGAAAAGTCACACCATTTCAACTTATTCTTGTTGTAGCACAATCTGTTAAGAAGATTTTATTCCTGTTTTCCTCTTTCCAAGTCAGGTCCTGCTTTTGGGCACCAAGGACACCTTTTATCCCTTCTAGCCTTCATCCCTGGCAAGCAGCAAAGAATTTCCCTCTTGTCAGCCTTGAACATACAAGTAAACTTCTCGAGAACTCAAACTTCTGAAATATATTTTGAGCCCTACAAAGTAAGCAATATAAGTGTTTAAATGTGAATTGTAATTGCTTAATTATATGAAAGGAATAGCTCAATTACTCTTTTGCAGCCATTTTAGTGATTCATAACATGCTTAATTTGAAGCAGTTTAATTAAATATATCTTTTAAAAGTGTACATTTTCTTTAAAAATAAAGACAATAAAATACCACTGAAGAGAATCATCTCATTGGAATAAATCTGTTTTGTGGTATCTGAGAGATAATCAGTTTTCCATTTCACGCTGCTCAGTATTGGTTAAAATGCCGTCTCACTGATGGGACTTGACGGAGCACAGTGATACTGAAATGTGACTCAACATGGCAGGAAGAGAGACACAGACAGGCAGAAGGGGGATCTAAAATTTGAAATGCATATGAAAAATGTATTTAAAATTTTGAAATGCATATGAAAAATGCCCTAACTAGAAGAAAGCATTCCTGATGCAAATCAACAGCTTGTATTAATGTATGAAAAAACCAGTTTTCTTCACATATGTAACTTCTTTATTCAACGGTAAACTATTGACGGCTGATTATGAAAGCAGCATCAACTATGCAAAGCCCAATGGTCATTATTCCTAAAACACACATCCCTCATTTCCTGATTTACATGTTCAGCAACTATTTGGAATTATGGAGACATGCCATTCAGACTACACCAGCTTTGGATTTGCATCCCACATTTGAATTTAGGATGCAAGAATGTGAACGATTCCTTACACAGTAGCATATAGTACTGTCATTTTACTATCTTACTATCTAATAGTATTATGATCTAAGAATAGTACTATTACATAGCAACATGTAGTATTATGTTCTGTTGCACATTATAGTACTGAATGAAGAGTTATGCAAATAAATCTGTTCAGTGGGAATGGAAAGCTGGGATGAGGAAAAGGACTAAAGAATGAAAGGAAAAAAATATATTTATGTGTATATGCTGGAAAGTTTGAAGAATTATACTGCTGATTTCTACTGGTTCACTGGAAGGAAAAGTTAATGCTTAACTAGTTTTAATTTTTTTCTTCTTTTTAATTTCTTAAAACTTTTTTTCATAACCAATTTTGCAGATTTAGATCTGGTAACATAAGCAACTAATGTGAAGTTAACATTGTGCCGTGCAACAACCATGTCAAATTCTTACTACTTTGTTTAATGGAATTTTGTATCTTTTTTTTTTCTTTTTTTTTCATTTTGTATCTTTAAAAAAGAAAAAAAAATTCCAAAGGAAATGATTCTCAGGCAAGCGTTTAATCTACTGAGCTATGTCCCCAGGCCCTTGCATTTATTCTTTAAGAAAAGTTATGCAAAAAAAAAACCAATGAAGTGGAGCC
>NW_004524932.1:367615-370266 GCF_000260255.1 Octodon degus
TTTGTGTAAGTGGATTTTATTTGACATATTTATTTGTAAACTCAGACCCAAATGTATTGTTATTCAAAAAAATTAAGAAAGTTTTAATTGTGTCTATTTTTGTCTTTTCTTTCTTTCTCTTTTTCTTTCTTGAGTACCACTAATCAAACTCAATACTGGCTTGCTCTTGCCAGGCATGCACTGTGCCACTGGGCTACATTCCCAGCCCTTCAATTACTTATTTTTTAATTTTTGAGGAAACGGTCTAGAGGGTGTTCAGGGTCTTACTACTAGATTGAACTCATAGTGATCAGCCTGTTTACTGCCTCCCAAGAGCTGGGATCACAGGCACATGCAATCTCAGCATGCTCCGGGTGTGGAGAGCACAGCAGGCCCAGGGATCGAAACCCCGTTCCCTGCACCTGCTTGCAGGTGCTTTAATTTTCTGAGCTATTTGGCCGGCCCTCTCATCCTTTCATTTTTGTTTAATTTGTTTAAAGATCTCATCCTAACCATGGAACATTAACAAATTTCAGGTGTTCTGAAGTTTTTTTACATGTGTTCCCTCATGAAGAAATCTCTTAGTTCACCCACAACTTGATAATAACATTTTTGGCTTATGTCTCTTCTTTTTTCCCTCTTCTTTAAAACCTGCTACAATTTCTATTTAGTTCACAATGCTGATGATATATGCTAAGATAACAATTAGCCAACTCCTTATAATTGTGAAGTTAAAGTTCAGGGTTAACTTAAATAATCTCAAGTGATTTTTTGCTCATAAAAATTCTTAGTCTTCTTTCTAATAGCTTCTACCTTTGAATATCAATTCTGTTGCTAAAATTTTCACTGAATAAAATTTTTTGAAAATATATGTGAGATCGGGCCGCCAAATTGCTCAGCGGATTAAAGCACCTGCAAGCAGATACAGGGGCCAGAGGTTTCATCCGTGGCCTGCCATGCTGGCCCCAACACAGGGCGCTCTGAGACTGCAATTGAGACTGGGCGTGGTGGCGCGTGCCTGTAATCCCAGCTCTTGGGAGGCTGTAAACAGGCGGATCACTATGTGTGACCCTGTAGACCCTGTGCTAAAACACTATCTATCTATCTATCTATCTATCTATCTATTCACTATAATTTCTTACAGTCAAATATGTTTATTGCATAGTTTTAAAATAGTAGGAAAAACACAAGTTTATTAGTTAAAATATATGAAGCATGATCAAATTATATGGTGAACACCTAAAATTTAAACACATTATTACATTAAAAGGTAGATTAGCATAGATACACATCAGATAGTCTCCCTTTGTCTGAACACACCTTTCCATCCTTATTGTTTTCTGAAGCCGTTGTGAACTGTTCCCTCATGGGCATTCTGTGACAAGAGATCAAATGGATCAAATGCTGCTGCTGCTGCTGAAGAGGCCTGAAAATGCTAAGGCATAGCCTCATCGTCTTTCGTCAGTGGATCTGGAACCAGTCCTCTCCGGAATCTCCCTAAAGCCAGTGAATAGTAAATATTTTGAGTTGATGCAGGGTATCAAGGCAGCCAGACCAACACAAAGAAAGGTACTCCAGAAGGAGGCCTTCGGCGATTGCCTCGGAAGTGGCAAGAATGATAGGTGGCTTTGTAGCAAGGGCAAATAAGGTGATGGGAGTTTGGTGATGTGTTTGCTACTGAACTTTAAAAGAAAAAAAAAAAGCATCACAGTATTTTTTATAATATTCTGTATATCCTATTTTATCCCATGTTTAAAAATGCATTGAATTTATTAGGACTGAACTGTTAGGAGGAAATCCGAAGCAAAGCAGTTGGCTGTCAGGAAATAGATGGGGTTGACAGCATCAATGTCACATCTCCACAACGTAGCACAGGCCCTTGCTTGGAATTGATTCTCTGTAACCACTTGCTAATTTAATGACTAATTATTTTTTCATCAGCTCATCATTTGGCAAGACCCTTCAGGGTTCTGCTGTGATCGTACAGAGGGACGAGGAACAGCAAGACATGGCTGGGGGAAGACGCCAAGTCCAAAATTCTGTTAGGCTAAGAGAAATCTGGCTGATTCTAGAGGTGAACATGGAAGGAATTAATTACAAGGAACTAAATATGTCTGGAAGTATCAATTGGCAAATTTTGACCCAGACAAGCAAGAAAATCATCTTAGAAAAGGCAGAGGAAAGGCAAACAAATACCGCTGTAACTATCTATATCTCAGTTTTAGCTTGTCTATAATTTTAGTATGATCAAAATTCACTGAGAAGATTTGGCTAACAGAAAAATAGTCATAAAAAGTAAGGTGATCTCAAGTCATAAATTTAGATTGATTAAATCATACATTTAAATAAATGGTTAGTAGGAAAAATCACATAAATTCCTATCTATAACATAGAATGTCCATTTAATAAGTGAATGTGACTATTCATGAGTCAACGTACTGAGATTTTCCTAGTGTCTGAATTCATCCATAAATTTACAGTAAGAGAATTAGAATGAACTATTGAAATTTTTCCTAATAAAAATGATTCACCTTTTAGATATTTTCTATTGATGCAGGGTAAAAGCTATCTAATAAATGCATTTCAATAAAAACATGTCATTGGGATTTAAAACACACAAACCATGTTACTGCATTCGGGGTGTGTGTGTGTGTGTGTGTGTGTGTGTGTGT
>NW_004524932.1:370916-375775 GCF_000260255.1 Octodon degus
AAATGAAGTTGCTAGAAATAAAAATGTGTACAGTATTTGTTTTTAATCTTTTTATGTTTTTAGTACAGGGTCTCACTACACAGATTGGACTCATAGTGATCCTCCTGTTTTCAGTCTCCCAAGCACTGGGATTACAGGTGCATACCACCACACCCAGTTACTGGTTTTTGTTTTTGTTTTTTGCAGAACCAGGGATTGGACTCAGGCCTTTGCGCTTACCAGGAAAATGCTTATTCTACTGAGCCATCTCCCCGGCCTCAAAACTGTTTCAATTGCCATCTCAGAACATCCTGGGGGCTGGCCCCACACCACAGGCCAGGGATCAAATCCTGGCCCCTGAGTCTGTCTAAGCGGTTACTCTAATCCACTCAGCTATCTGGCCTGCCAGGGGGCAAGGTGAGTGAGGGCCTCTTAATCTGCATCCTTCTGAGCTCTACAGTTTATCAGATTTTGTGTCTTCTTTTTCTCTAGACCATGTCAACACATTTTACCACAGTACTCTACAAATTACTAGGTGAATATATTTATAGTACTTTGGCTACTGGACCACAATTACAGATGCTTCTTTGTTTCTGATGAGTTTGGTTCCCAATCAAAACAGCATATGTTGTAAGTGTAATAAATTTAAGATGATTTTAATATATCAGTGAAATTAAACAAAATAACAGCTTGCTGAAGAGTATTGCTTGTGTTTGATTGGACACTGTGAGTGACCACTACTCCTCAGAATTGTAAAAGAACATAGTCTAATAGTATTAGTTTGAGAAAAGATCAAAATTCAGAATGTAATGTCAAGTTTCTACTGAATGGGTCTTACTTCTGCACCATGTTAAAGTTGAAAACTCAGAAGTTAAACCACTGACCTGTGGCGCATCAACACTGTAATGCTGCAGCATACCTATGACAGGGAAAAGTCCTGGTGCTACACCTTCCTCACAGTTGAGAAGACGGTGAAGAGTAACCCTGTAGCCCGTGCAGAGATACCACTTATTCCACCAAAGTTACACGGTTGTCTCCAGCATGCAGTTGGCGCTTTGTCCATCCTAAGTTTTACCATTTTTTACTCTTAAATTTCTGTTCAATTTTCTTAAAATGCTAAAAACAATTGAAGTTTTAAAGCATGAAATAAAGCCCCATTTCTGAAAATATGGAATCATGTTTTTATTTAAAAACAAGAAATTCTAGTTTCTGGGTTGCATGGTTTATGCAAAGAAAAAGCACACTGTGCACGATTAACTTCAGGTGCTCTGTGAATAATTCCACTCTTTGCTGTTGCACTCTAAAATAATATGAGAAGCCCAAAGTCTAGGCAATTTAAGAAGCAAAATGAGGGGACTAGGAAACATCTTTTACATAAGTGAGAGGAAACAAGAGATGGGGGGAGGGGAAAGGGTCATGAGACCATGAAGAATTAAGATTTCTTACATATGGGTACCTACTCCCCACCATGAATACAATCTTTCTGCAAATTAAACCTAAAGGTAATAAAAAAAAGATAGACAATACTGGCTGAGGACCACCACTTCATAGTTGTGTTTTTGCCTTTCTCTGGCTGTGGTTGAAAGATCAATACTTTAAAGTTTGTCCCAGGACCAACACTAACTCAACTCCCTTCTTGCACTAGTGAAGTGGTGCCTGGCTTCTCCCGTGGACAGAATGCCAACAATGGCCAGTGACTTTGGGACTTACTTTTCCAGGCCCTACATCATAAATACATGGATTTTTCTTTTGGTTCTGCCACACATGGAGGTTTTCAGAGGATTTCTTTCTAAAGATCATAATAAGGCCTGCTCAGTGAAGGACAGCGCCATGTCTCTAAATCCATGAGATTTTCTGCATAGCCTGGCTGTAAGTACTGCCTCACTCCTTCTGATTAGTTACCTTGCATACTTCGCTAAGAGGCAATTACATAATTTTATATATGCAATTTTTTCAACAGTTAGTGCCAATAGTTCAGTCATAAGACCTGTACTCCTGAAAAATCTGGATTAGTATGAGTCCATAGCCTTCCTTTTATAACTGCTTTCTGACTTTTGTAAACATACCTATAATTTAAAAATATATGAGTGACATTAGATCACTACTGTCACCACATTTTTTTCCATTTCTGTCATCCTCTTTATTTTATTTTATTTTTTTTCAAAGTTTTATTGATAAACAGCAATGAGACAGTTTCAAATCAAATCGTAAGTACAGTTTCAACAAATAATACACTGCATATATTCTTCTTAGTGGTTAATTGCTGTACAAGATGCGGACTTGTGATCCTATTTACAAACACCATTAGAACAAATCATTCTATTCATTTAGAGAATGCAACTATATATCTATCCCAACCTCTTTGAATACACAGATACAAAATGGACATTCATCGGTATACCCCATTTTTTCTAAGTTCCGTTATTGAATATTATAGGTGTGTAAACTCAGCAAAATATTCTAAAAGAGTCCAGTAACCCATAATAGCATTGGGTCTTCTGTTTAACTGGCAATGTCAGAAATTATTGACCTGAGATGTAGTCCCTATACTCCTCAAACTCTTCCGTGAAATTGAAAAGGAAGCAATCCTCCCAAAATCATTCCTGGAAGCAAGTATTATATTAATACCAAAACCAGGGAAAGATGCAACTAAGAAAGAGAACTACAGGCCTATCTCCCTCATGAACATAGATGCCAAAATCCTCAATAAAATCCTAGCAAATAGAATACAGCAAATCATCAAGAAGATCATACACCATGACCAGGTAGGATTCATCCCAGGGATGCAAGGATGGTTCAATATTCGAAAATCTATCAATGTAATACACTATGTCAATAGAGTGAAAATTAAAAACCACATGATCATCTCCATTGATGCAGAAAAGGCTTTTGACAAAGTCCAACACTCATTCACGTTCAAAGTCCTACAGAAAATTGGAATAGATGGCCTCTACTTCAATCTGGTAAAAGCCATTTATGAAAACCCAACAGCTAACATAATCCTAAATGGGGAAAAACTGAAATCTTTACTCTTAGATCGGGTACAAGATAAGGATGTCCTCTCTCACTACTCCTATTCAATATAGTTCTGGAATCATTAGCTATAGCCATTAGACAAGAGAAAGAAATAAAAGGAATAAGAATAGGCAAAGAAGATGTCACCACATTTAAAAGTATCTTTTCTGAATCATGCACAAAAATAGTTTATTGGGCTGGTCAGATACTCAGCAGATTAAAGCACCGGTTTAGGCTAATTCAGGGACCAGGGTTCAATCTCTGGTGTGCCATGCCAGCCCTGCCCCTGGGGCCCACTGAGACAGCAATTGAGACTGTATATTGTGGCACATGCCTGTAAGACCAGTGCTTTGGAGGCTGAAAGCAAGAGCATCACTAGGAGCCCAATCTGTGTAGTGAGACCTTACAGACCTTGCATTAAAAATACGTTTAAAAAGCTAAAAATATCTTATTAATAAACAGTAATATTTTATATAATATCATATGATCAAAATATATTCATGTATGAAACATCATTCTCTTATAGTTTATTTAAATTCAATGGCTGGAATAAGTTACAATTTTTTTTCAAAAGTATATTTGACCCTAAGTAGTCTAAATTTTTAAGATTAAAATATACATTAATTTTCACAATGCTAGATAAATCTTTTTAGTGCTATGAACCTTTCATAAAATTTAAAAGGTGTTTTATACATACCAGCTGTTCAATTTCTCAGGATTTTTTTCATGTAGATCAACCTTTTTAGCTTCTTGCATATATTGTCCGGGAAGGCGCCCCATATGTATCTGTCTAAATGTGCACATCTTCTTGTACATACAGCAAAAGTAGGTTTATTATTGTGAGCTTAAATTATTTTGTCATAATACCTTTGTCTTTATATAGTATCTGACCCTCTTTATTTAAAGTCCTCTTTTTATGTCTTATTCTTCTTGAAACTTTTGTCGGTACATAGGAATACATTTACTCTGTAAATTTCTTTTAAAATACCTGATAATTCATGTACGTTTATACTTTTAAACATCAATGACATTATTAGCGCAAATACAGTTCATCTATACCATGAAAAATCTCTGCTTGCCTAAAAATAGATGCAGCTGATTATAGGGGCTGTAAGGCTGACTAGCAAGAGAGGGGGTGGTTGGATCACGCTGGAGTCCAGGCTGAAGTACTGTCCCCACGGAGAGGCCACATTGGATTCTCTGGAGCCTTGTGTATTTGTGCTTACAAGGTAAGAAGTGCTGTGCAGATACAATGGAGTGTCCACATCAGTGCACTTAAAGAAGGGAGGTTTTTCTGGTGGACATATTTAATTAAATATAATGAATCTTTAACAGGGGAGGCAGAGGCTGAGCGCGTTGGTGCATACCTGGAATCCCAGCAATTTGGGAAGCTGAGGCAGGAAGATCACGAGTTAAATCCATGCCTGGGAAATTCAGCTACTGTGTGAGGAACAGTTTCAACATTTAAAATGTACATAAATAGATAAAAAGAACTTGAGAAATAGTTTTGTGTTAAGGATCTAGATTTAATCTTACAACACAATTTTTTTTTTAAATTAAAAAGTGGAGGGCAGAAGGAGCCACAAAGATGAGGCAGATGAGAAAAATAGAGAGATAAAAGTGCTGAGAGATTGGGGCCAGCAAGAAGGCTCAGCGGGCTGAGGCACCTGCCTAGGCAAGCTCAGGCAGGCGTAGGGGACCGTGGATTGAGGCGGGCACCACATGCTGCACCAGCCCCATCCACAGCGCAAGCTGAGCCAGACATAAAAAAAAAAAAGAAAAAAGAAAATGAATTCTGAGAGAACCAGATAACCAACCATGTAGTCCAGCTGCCAGCAACTAATAATGGGCTTCAACTGATAGCA
>NW_004524932.1:375888-384517 GCF_000260255.1 Octodon degus
AGACAGACAGACAGACAGACAGAGAAAACAACAGAGATTAAACTCAAAAGAACTGCTTAGACTTCTGCTAGTTCTGACTTACAGACATGTGGTATAGGACCAGGTTTATAGCTAGGCGGCACAGGGCTTGTCTGGCAAGTGCAAGGTCCCAAGTTCTAGTCTTGGTATTTCTCCCCCATCACAACGAAGTCTGTGAACATAAATATACAAATGTATACTATTGAGAACTACATTTAAAAATATATTGTTTTGCAGTAGTAGAAAACAAATGCATATCAAAAATCTTATCGAAATATATGTGAATATTTTTAGAAGTTTGTTGATTTATTTTTGTGAGTGGATTCAGCTATCTAGGACGCATGCAGGTTAACTTTAATTTTCCACGTGATTGGTTCAGTAATCCACCCAGGATACTTAGCAACACATTATGAGGTGTCCCTAGGTGGGTCACGGAGCTGCTGACTTGGGGTCTAGATCTGACAACCCAGCCCTTCCGCTTCGGCGCTATTCACCTGTTCAGCTTCTCTGCTGCTGTGAACTAAGTACCTTCGCTGCTGCGTCTTCTTCCGCCCTGATATCTTTCTTTGGAACCAGCCAACTGTGGACAGATTCCATTAAATATGAGCCAATCACACCTCTCTTTGAGATTTAGGCACCAGGTATTGTGTTGTAACGACGGGATAGTTGGCTAGTACAGTCAATGTAAAATTCTTTCTTCTCTTCTTGTCATTAAAACAATCAGTATAGGGTTGCAATGCATAATAATCCTACCTCTTGTCTTCCCCATCCCTAAAAGTTGTAATTCAGCTATGCAAAATCTATCTCTGTCCTTCCTGTCAAGTGTCTTCTATTTTGCTTTCAAGCCATTTGTACTTTGGGTGTCTCATACAAGGGCCCCTACACTATTTAACCTTCTGTGTCCGGTTTATTTCACTTAGTGGTATAGCCTCAAGGAGCGTTCATTTTCTTATCAAAGAAACAATCATTCATTTTTTACAGCTGACCATTTTTCAGCTGTGGCTAGGCCTGATTTTCTTTATTTAGTCTTTTGGTGATTGGCAACTGTGCTGGCTCTAAAATTTAGCTGTTACTAGTTGTGCTACCTTAAACATTTCTTCCTGTAGTCTACAGTATATACTACTGTTTTTTTGAAGATTTCCTGGAAAATTACATTCCTATGCTATACACTGTCTTTTCACTGTATTGATCATTTAATTTACTATGCAGAAGTTTCTCATTAGCTACAGTCCCATTTGTTGAGTCGATGCTATTTCTTGTTCAATTAGAGTTCTGCTCAGAAAGTCTGCTGCAGTTATCTTCAAGAGTTTTAACAATTTTTTTTTCTCCCATAAGCTTCAGTATTTCTATTTTTATGAGTAAGTCTCCATGAATTTTAATTTTAGTGCAGGTCGAGAGACATGGATCTAGTTTCATTCCTCCACACGTGTTAAACCAATTTCTGCAGCACTGTTAAGGAGGCTAACTTTCCTTCGGCATGTTTCTGGCCCCTGTCTTGGAGATCAGATGGCTAGATGTACTTGAGGTTGTTTCTGCGTGCGCTGTGCTGACCCACTGATCCACGTGTTTGTTTTCATACCTGTGTCGTGTTATTTTTATCTCTTCTGCTTTATAATGCAAATTGATATCTGGAACTAATGCTTTGTGCTCTGCTCTTGCTGTGCAAGATTGTTTTAAATGTTAAGTTTGCTTTGTCTAGTTCTGTGAAGGATGCTGTTGGTATTTCAATTCAGAGCCCATTAAATTTATAGATCATTTTTGCTAGTATGGCCAATTTAACAATATATTCTGTCAATCTAGGATATCTTTTTTTTTTTTTTTTTTTTCAGAACGGGGGATTGAACTCAGGCCCTTGCACTTAGCAAGGAAGAGCTCATTCTACTGAGCCATCTCCCTGGCCCAATCTAGGATATCTTTCCATTTTCGGATGTCCTCATTTATCTCTGTTTTCAGAATACCAGATCTTGAAACAAAACAGAGTACTATTTTTTTTTTTTTTTGGTTACAGGGCTTGAACCTCTATTCTTGAATTCATTTTTTTCATAACTCTCAACTTGGCTGAATGGCTCTTATTCTTAAGCAAAAAAGAATTTTCTTGAAAGCACTGACTTGCTGGATGAATTCTTCTACTTGCCTGTACAGACAACCATGCAAGGCCTACTCTTCGGAAGTAAAGAAAAGTAGATCGTATCGTGTGTTTGTGCCAATTTCCCCAGTGAATGTAATCAGTACATACCATAAATATGCACTAACAAAAAATTAAGAGTAAGTTCAATAAAAATGTGCTGCTGTTTATAAAAAAAGTAATGCCTCAATAAAACGTTGGAGCTCCCCATTCCCACCTGAATGGGGTGATGTGTTGTAGCTGTTTGATTTTGCTGTCAAATCTCTACCCTTCCCTTGCTCTCTGCAGTCTCACATCACTCGCCTACGCAGATGACTTATCTCACACTGTCCTGCATTTTCATTCTACTTATCTGGCATTCTATAATTTAAAATATTGACCAGCAAAAAAGTAATCATTTATATTTAATCAGCCATTTAAAGCTCAGAGTCTTCAGTTTGCTAATTTTATTCAGATATTTTGTCAAATATACCAGATATATTTTCTAGAATTCAGAGAATTGAAACTCATGTTCTAATGAAATGTGATTATAGTAATGATATATTATTGTGTGAATGAACAGATGTAACACCAACAGTGCTCATATTTTAAGGCCTGCAACAATTGGTATTATGTTTCATATTTAAAAAATATGAGGGCAGGCCAAATAGCTCAGTGGATTAAAGCACCTATAAGCAGGCACCGGGATGAAGGGTTTGATCCTCCAGCAATTGAGACTGGGTGTGGTGGTGCGCACCTGTAATCCCAGCTCTTGAGAGGTTGAAAACAGGCAGATCACTACAAGTCAATCTAGTAGTGAGACCCTGAACGGCCTGTAGACCCTGTCCTAAAAAATACAAAAAATAAAAAATAAAATAAATAAATAAATAGCGCTCTTGTATTCCTATGCAAATATATGTTTTCCTTTGTGCGTAATGCTAGATTAGTTATAGTTTTAATTTTTGCCAACAATGGTGTAATTTATTTTATTTTAAATAGTGACATATTTAAAATATTTTCTACATATACCTTTAAATGTAAAGCCAGTTTTTAGAACTATTTATGGTATTATTTTTCCTAAAGGCTCAAATGTGAGACATTTTTATCTGTTGTAGTAAATAGATCTGGCAGCATGTTTAGCCACAAAGTCAAGAAGATTAATAATGTCTGTTAATGGAAAATTAAAAACATTCTTTTTCATCTAGAAAGAAAAAGTAAATTACAGCACAAATATACTAATGCAGTTAATCCATTACATTTATTGATTCCATTATGTAAATTCATAGATTTTTATCCAACATCATTTGTTCAAAATAATACAATCTTAAAAGACATAAATCGAAGCTTGCTAATGGATTTAGATATATTTATAATTTTTACACATTAAGGAGAAGAAGTCAAATGAATGTGGATCATGAGAGACTCATGTTGTCCAACCATGAAGACAAAAAATTCATTAAGGTAATAAAATAGCTATCTTTTGTAAATAAATATTGTAAGTTTTTTCCATAGGAGTAATGCTATTCAGTGGAATCTGTAATCAATGTCAGTGTATTAGATCATACTTTACAATAGTTCCCACAGTAAAACAAACCACAAAAATAGAAGTTTTCTTCTATCTAAATGAGACCTAACCTTGTGTGAATGTCTCTCAGGCTGTCTCACTATAATTCACTTTTTACTGTTTATTTGCATTTGGCTTCCAAGCTTATGACTGAAAAATATTCACAAAGCTAGTAAAGATGATTGCAACTCAGAGACTAAACAAAGGCCTGGGCTCCATGGTGCAGGACTGAAAGTCCAGCTACCAGGGGGACTAATGTATGAGGGTTGCTTAGATCTAAGAGTTTGAGGACAGCCTGAATAGCATTAAAAGATTCCACCTCAATGAAGAAAAAGAAAGAGATAAGGAGGAAGAGAAGGAGAAGGAGTGGTGGAGAGGAGGAGAGGAGGAGCAGGAAGAGAAATGAGGAGGAGGAAAAAAGATAAATTTATCATATACATTCATGCTTCAACCTTTAGTTAGGCCTTGCCACTCAGTGACAATATTTGCTGATACCCTTTCTCACATATCTACCTATCAAGATATTTAATTTGGTTACAGAGACTGAATCCTTTCCTGGGAACAATCTTGTTCATGTCAAGGCAAATACTATTGATCTTAATGATAAACATGATAACATAATGTCCAGAATAATGGACTATTGGTAAACAGAAGCTGCATCTTTTTCTTTTCTCAGTGAGCACATAGCTTTTGACATTTGCATTATAATCTAGATCAGCAATTCTCCAGTTTTCTAGAAAAAATACCAGTCAGAAGTCGTATACAATACATATTCCTATTGTATAATGAACATATTGCACAATATTCTGGTAAGGCATTTGGGTTGATGATTAGCAAAATTGGCCACTAAAAATGTAATTCCACATATATAGTTTTCTTTAATCAATGACATTATCATATTTCTTAAGGTACTCTAAATGTATTCTAATATAATGTCAGCAAAAGCTTCAGGCTTCTTTTGACATTAATCATCTTGAATAAATGAAATATAATATATTTAATACTAGAGTGATTTAGAAATATTAAGTAAATCAAAATTGAGTTCAGATTCCTTCTAATTAGGTAATAAATGAAAGTTCAACAGTTCATTTTTAAAGGAAATCACCCATGATTGTAAAACTCTAAATATCACAGAGGTGAGCCACAGCCTAGAAAATGAAGGGCATATAAACAGTATTATCATTCATTAGAAAGAAATATGAACTAAATTGTTAGATGTAGAAATAAAGTTTTTAAGTGAAATGCTTACACATATATATCTAAAGGAATATTCATTAAAATAAATTTATTTCTGTACTCTTAATAGGGTCTCACTACACAGATGAGACTCAAAGTGATCCTCCTGTTTGTAGACTCCCAAGTGCTGGGACTACCTGTGTGTGCCACCACGCCCAGGCTCAGTTGCTGTCTCAATTCATCCTGGGGCCAGGGCTGGCACAGTACACAGGGACTAGAACCCAAGTCCCTGCATGTGCCTAAGCAGGCACTTTAGTCTGCTGAGCTATCTGGCCCGCCCTTAAAATAAATCTATGTGAACATATGTGTACTATATTACAAACAGTAAAAGTAGAGAACAACCCAGACAAAATATTTTCAGACCAGTATGTATTGAGGATAAGCCCATATAACATTCAATTGATAGCAAAGAAATCCATCCACAGGAATATTCTAAAGACCAGCTCACAGTACTCTTTCCTAGAAGTTAGTATTGTAGTCAATAAATTTATGAGACTGAAGATGATACTCTGGGAACATTTGATGTAGTCCTAGATCTTTACTTTGTAAGTAATACATGTTTAAAAAATTGGTATTAAAAATACTATTTAAAAAATATTTAAGTGCCTGCTTAGGCAAATGCAAGGATTGTGGTTTGATCCCTGGCACCACATCCCACACCAGCCCCGTCCCTAGAGCAGGCTGAGCCTGCCAGATCCAGGTGCAGCGGCATACACCTTTAATTCCCATGCTGGGGAGGCTCGCCCCCAGTCGAGCTTAGTAGTGAGAACTTGTACCAACCAAATGCATTTTTTAAAGACTATTTTAAAAGTATTGGGGCCAGGGAGAATAAGCGTTTCCTTGGCAAGCGCAAGGGCCTGAGTTCAGTCCCCGGTTCTATAAGCAAACAAACAAAAAACTGGTGCTTCTATTATATCAAGAAAATTCATTAATAATAGTATATATCTGTCCTGGTTTCAGCCATCCAAGACCCTGACATCAAGAAAACGTAAATGTGCCAAAGTATCTGAGAAAAATTAGAAAAATCACATAAGGTTGGGACAGCCATTGAACTATAACTCAGCTCTGATCATGATAGCAAGAGGAAAAACGGACAAAGAAACATTAGATAGAAAGTCTAAGAAACTGCAATACAGTCCAGGAAATAGTGCTGAATTCATTCATGAGTCACCGAGCCAAGGACAATCAGAGATGTGTCAAGCCTCCAGGGAGTGGCTATGCACAAGTCTCACTGTAGAATTCAGTCAGTGCTGGGATCCTGATAATTGAGGACCTAGCATAAATTCAGAAAGAATTTCAGAGAATATTTTCTGAGTCCGAGGCCACCCAAAATCCACGCAATACGTTGCTGTGGCCACCATGTTACCTAAGGAACAAGCTAGAAGCCATTACACTGAAAGCAATTAAAACAAAACTGAAGACCATTTCGGTTGTTTCTGATAATTGATTTATAAATTTAAATAATATATTTATGATCTATTTTCAGTTAATTTTGGTTATGAAGTTGGTGTCAGAACACACTCTTTTACCAACAGTTGGATACCTGTCCCAATGTCATTTGTCCTGAGGGCTTATCTACTGATCAGCCAAGTCAGCCTTGTTGAAAGTCAATTTACAATAAATTCAAACTTTCACTACTGAAAATGAAATTTTATGTCCTCTATGCATCTGCCTATGCTATGGCAATAGTAACATTGTTACGAGTACTTTGGATTTGAAATAAATTTAGAAATTGAGACTTGTGAGTTTGTCTACTTTTTCATTATTAAGCCATTTTGACTACACTGATACCCTTGCATTTGAATGAATTTTAAAATTACTTTGGCAATTTCTACAAAAGAATAATTCAGCCTCATGGGTTTTTATAGGCATCATGTTTGTGTGAATAAAGGGTTTAAGGATTGTTCCATTTCAACATTATTTTTTTCAATCCATAGCACAAGACATTTTCTTAGCACTCAGATGTTCTTTAATTCTCTTAAACAGTGTTTGGTAGTTCAATATAAGAGTCTGGCAGTTTGGTCAAATTTATCCCTAAGTACCTTTATTTGTTCTTGTAAGTGGAATTGTATTCTCAATTTCATTTTCAGATTGTTCATTGCTGGTTTATTGAACTACATTGATTTTCTTATACATTGACCTTGTATCTTGCACTGTTGTGGGACTCATTTACTCATTATAACAGCTTTTAGTGGAATCCTGTGGTTTCGGTATATACAAAATCATGTTATCTACTAATAGACAAAGTTATGCTGTCTTCTGCACAATCAAAATGACTTTTATGTCCTTTTAATGCTTAAAGATTGTAGGAAAACTTCAATATATTTTAAATTAAAGTCATGAAATGGTATGTTATTTTTCATATTTTCAAAAAACATTTTTAATTATGATTACATTTGATTGTTTTACACAGTTAAAAACTTTAAAGTTACTTATGGAACATGTAGATTCTTTTGGTCAGTGTTTCATGTCCTCTTCTTTGTTTTCCATGCTTTAACAATTTTTTATTATTTATTTGATACAAGGTCTTTCTACACAGCTTTGGTTCGTAGTGATCCTCCTGTCTCAGTCTTCCCAGCCCTGGGATTATAGGCATGAGCCACCACACCCAGTCTCAGGGCTGGCACAGTGAACCTGGGGTTCTGGGGCTGGTGTGACACACAGTACCAGGGTTCAGACTGCAGACCTTGCCAGGCAGGTGCTTAGACCTCCGAGCTATCTCTCCAGCCTGCATGCTTCTAAAATAGAATAATGATAACTTTTTTAATGCCTAGGGTGTACATTTTTGTTTTCAGACCTGCACATAATTTTTGTTCTATTCTTTTAACATAGCATATTATATTTACTGCTTTGAAGTCACCAAGTATTTTGTATTTCTGGACTAGAATTCATTTGCAATAGTACATTTATACTTATTCTCAATTTGAATAATTTTATAAATATGTTAGTGGGAATTTTTGTCAGATGTTTATGAGCTATTTATTTTTGTAAGTTTCTCTTTTCATCTAAGGTTTTTAAGTGGTTTTGTACCACAGCTCACTATTTTTTTAAAACTAGAAATTGAACTCAGGACCTCGAGGTTGCCCAGCAGGCATTGTACCACTGAGCTATAGCCCTGGCCCTCAACTCGTTTATGTTTCCATTAAATAAGATGGGTAATGACCTTTTCTTCTAACTTTTGACAAGTAAGATTTTTTCTCTTCTTTTCTTTCTTTCTTTTCTTTTTTAAAAATCTTTTTGAAACAGGATCTTCCTGTGCAGTTCAGACTGGACTTGAGCTCACTTTGTAGGCCAGGCTGGTCTTAAACTCCCAATAATACTCCTGCCTCAGTTTCTTGAGTGCTAAAATTATAGGCATGTGATGTTATGTCTGATTCAAGTAAGGATTTTTATTCATTATTCTTCAAATATTTAATATGATTTATCTGTAAGGAAGACATCTTGGTCTGGGTTTTTTCTATGTTGTGAAAAATTTCTGAATTCTTTTAAAAGCTTTCATATTTGTACAAAGTAAGTTAATGAACATGAATTTTTTTACTCAGTAGGTTACATATTTTTATCCTGGTGAAATGCATGTAAATAATATTTGCCCTTTTAAGCACTTTAGATTTTAGAATTAAAAATGTATTTTCTAATTGTTGTTCAATTATAACTACTGTTCATGTGCAGAAATTTACACTTCTCAACAGGTGATGTATATGCATATG
>NW_004524932.1:384617-401965 GCF_000260255.1 Octodon degus
TTTTCTAGGCACATCATATAAGTGGGTTCACACCATAGCTGACCTATAATGACTGGATTATTTCACTCAATTTCTCAAATGTGTCTATATTGTGACATTTGTCAAAATTTCTTTCCTTTAAAGTATGATATATATATAATATATAACATTCCAATAATCCTAAACTCGGCTTGCAGCCTCCTTCTGAATGACTGATCTTTGCTTTTTATATTATTTTGAAACACTGAAATCTAAAATATGGTTTCAGTTTGCTTTAAAAATGTGTTAGGGCCACATGCCTGTAGTCCCAGCACTCACCAGCCAGGCTACATAGTAAGTTCAAGATTAGTCTGAACTACATAGAAAGACCCTGTCTCAAGAAAAGAAAAGAAAGATGTATTAGGTATATCAGGATTCTACAGAAATGTAACCAATAATACAGCCTAAAACACAGACAGACATTGCAAAGAGCTGGGCCAGCATCTGTAAATGGAAATCCAGGACATCCGGTGTTGTAATTTGAATAGCCGAGAGCCCCAGAACCAGTGGTCTGCATTCTAGTCTGAGGTGGAACGCTGGTGAATCACCTAAAACCAGTTAGATGTGGATTATGAAAAACATCAAAGATGTTTCAGTCATTTTACTGGCATAGCTGTAAGATTTTCAGTAGCGTGCAGGGAGCACGCAACACATGGGCCGCCAATTTAGGAAAGATTAGACTTCCTCATGTCCAGTTATCTGACCTGTCTTGTATTTGGTTTGCCTAAAATGAACCAGTACATTCCCCCAGTTATTCATATTACTGCATTTATACATGCAAAATTAGAAGAAATAAATAAAAGAAAGAAATATATAAGAAATCATGAGGAGAAAAAGGAGAAACAATTGAATAACAGAGACAAAAGGCAGAGAACACTATGTATTACAACAAATATTACTTTATTAAGTGAAATTCTGTATCACTTGTAATTTTTTCTGTTTTAATACTTTGACTTTCTTTATAAATAAAATAAAATAAAATTCAAAAAAAAAAACCAGTACATTTTAGAAGTCACCTTTCTAAACCGTGTTCTGATAAAACTGGCTAGAAGACTAGAAGACAGCACAGATAACCCCAATTTGCATGGCAAAACTGTTCAACCATAATTGTTTATTTAAACACACACTACAGGTCGGCCACTGATAATAACACTTTAGTGATTGGTAGATGTTGTACTTTGTCTTGGATCTTCACAGCTTGTGAAATAAATTTATGAAATAACTAATGTGTGTGCACATCTATTTTTATTGTTCTACATACTTCTGCTGTTTCTGGTAGAATTTCCTTCAGCCAGGTAACTGTGTATGTATTTGAAGAAATTATTCATTAAAAGTGAAATAGAATTAAAATTATTATTGCTTCTTTCCTTTGTGATCATATCGAATACAACTTTGTGTTTCTGCTTTTGAATTGTTTATAAAGAGTACCTAATTTATAGTCATTAATTTTTAACATTATGAGTCAAAATTTATATCCATGTTTTTGTGCCCCTGAAATTTATCTTTCTCTTCAAAGTAAAACAAAAATATATAAAGTCTTACATTTTATTTCTTTGTATGCTTCTAATGGAACTTAATGTGGTGTTGTCTTCTGTACATTGAGATAAAATATTTAAATTTGTATCTTCACTTTAACAACTATAAATCTCTAATAAGTAATACTAAATATTTCTTCAGTTTTTGCTCTATTAAAACTTGCCTCAATCTTTAAAAAAATTTTCTTTAAAGAAATAAGTAACCAATTTGCTCTTGCTTTAGAAAGCAATTTTAGCATCAAAATATCAATTGATTTACTGCCCTTCTGTGAGACATTTCCTTTTAAGTAAAATCCACTTATCATTTTTATATCAATTTCTGTTTATCACTCAGTGTGATCCAAACATAAAGTGAAAATTCATTTAAAGTATTCCAAGAAAAGAAAGAGTCCCATTAATTCCCCTCAAATATGCCTACATGCACTAAGAGAAATAATGTGCAACAAAAACTTGCTTCTCTTTGGACTGAAAAGAATTCTTTCACCATTCTTTTCATCACTTAAGCAGCTCTAGAAGTCCTCTCTCATGTGTGTTTTCACTTGCCCTGTCAGAACGATCTGGATGCCCTAAATTGATTCAAAACATTTCCTTCTCATTTGGATTTTAAGAAAAAGTCTGAAGGTACAAGTACCAGGTTTGGAAGTATTTTTTCCAGCCTTCCTTTCTTTTGGATGGCAGCAGTGGCCATAGTTTTAAATTACACACTGTAAAGAGTATCAGGAAAGAAGATTTCCAGAGGTACTTAAGAAAGAGGCAGGAAAAAAGGGACAAATGAGTTCAAAGAGAAGGAAAACATTGAAAGCGAGATTGGTAGGAGTAGAAATTTAGTGAGATGATATTGATTATTTAGAAGTTCACCCTCCATTTGACAGTTCTTTATATTTGTCTTCCATTTTCTGTTTCACATGTTAAATTCAGTAGCCTAAGAATTACTTTAGCAAAACGTAAGTTTATTATTATTATTATTATTATTATTATTATATCTTAAAATTAAAATTTATTTTCTTATAAATTAAAGATTTCATAGGTATTTTGCTTATTAATTTTCACTAGATAAATTTTAAGGAATATGAGTTTTGGTTTATGCTTTATATGTCAACCATTCTTATTAATAACTTGTACAAAGTTTAAAATCCAGTTATATAATACTTCCTGCCTATATTACATTTGTCAGCTCATTTTAATTGGTATTAATATAGGATTTTGGTTAGAAGAGTATAATTTGAATTGATTGACTATATTTGAAACCTTTTAGTTTTAAATGTCATCTACACACTTTATATTTAGCAATGAAAAAGTGTCTGCAAAAAGTAGTTCTGTTTGTATAGCACGGTATGTGTCCTAGTAGGTTATGTTTAAAAATATACAATGCTCAAATCAGTAATACATTAGAAAAAGTTCAATAAGTGTATAAGAAGTAAATGATTGTTAGATGCTTTAATAATTTAATGATAATTAAGTCCAATACTATTAATTACTAGGCAGAAAGGATAAAATAATGCTTCATAGTAGTGAATATATATATATATATATATATATTCAGTATTTAACAGAATCTAAGGATTTGACTCAGAGGCTCCGTCTTACACTGTTGTATTGCATTTCCACAAAGAGACAGGAAGTGTTTAAGAGATAAGGCTGCAGGGAATCTGCTACTCTGACAGTCAATTAGACTGCTTTGAGCTCTGAATTTAACTGGGAGTCAGTTATTGACAGCAAAATAAAGCTTTTGCCTGGGAAATTCCACTTAGCATTTAAGAAAAGTTACATAAAAGAAAAATGAACTCATTCTCACAGTAATATAACTATGCCTCTTTGCTATAAAAGAAAATATTTATAAATTCAAAATTTAAAATTCATCACTTGTCAAAAGAAAACTTGAAAATCAAATTAACTTGTTTCTCTTAATATTTTTAAAAATCCTAAGAATTTAACATAAACAATCTCTCTCTCTCTCTCTCTCTCTCTCTCTCTCTCTCTCTCTCTCTCTTCCGATCTCTCACTCTCTCCCTTCCTCCCCTCTCCCTTTAACATTCTCATTAATTTTCCATTTATAGTCTTTTCTGAAGTAAGATGTTACAAAGTCCTTTGAGAATAGTCAGTATATGTTTAGAGAAACCAAGAACAAGCCTTCAACATAAGTGGCAGGCCTGCCGGAACGCTGTGTGCTAGCGGGCACCAACAGAGTCTGGAATAATCGCACAGGCCTAGCCCACTTTGCTCCGGAGTAGTGCACGCTGCGTCTACTGGGACCACATCTCATATACAGTTGCTTCAGGACCGCTTGTTTTAGAACAGTCTGGATCACAAACAGAAACACTAGAGAAACTTTTGCTTCCCTTCTTGATCTCCAAAATGAGTCCCAAAGAGGCACGCAGCCATCCTCCCAGATCGTAGAACAGCAGAAGTTCTACTGCAGGGACCACTGCTTCAGCTAACCAGACCTTTGCACTGAAAGCTTGGAGGGACCTCTTAGCTTTCAGCCTGAATGAACAGGAAAATCTTCATGATAGAGGACTGGAGCTCAACCTCTCTTCATACAATAATGTGACGAAAAAGTAACCGTGGCCTGAACTCTTAGATCCATACCTGTTTGGCTAATGTTGTTAACAAACTGAAGCCGTTTTCCGTGTAGCATGTGAAAAATCAGCTTTCCCAGAAGTAGTGAGTACTGGCCCCGCTCTGGGAGACAGAAAGTCCACCCTCCATGCAGCCTACAGACTCTTTCAGAAGTGTATCAGCAGGACCCGAATCAAGGTAAATAGTGTGTATTAGAAATCTATAACTCCTCTCATCTGAAACCTGAGAGCAGTCCAATTCACTGAGCAGATTACTGACAGTGTCGGACACACTTGCATGAGAAAATCTTTTTCACTAGGTTCTTCAGATTTAGAAGCAACTCTGGGAGCAATTCGTTTTTGAGTTCTCTCCAGAGTAACTGCTCTGTCACTCTACCTTCTTCCCCCTTCTTCAACCACATTGTCTACTCTTATTCAAATGAAGAGAACTGGCTTTGCTTTCTACCTTTGTTGCTGCCACACAGTACTAATAAATTGAATAGTTCTTCGTATGTCACTTAAAACTCCAGTATTAAAATGTATTTAAATTGTCGAAGTCTGAGCTTTGCATTGCAAATCTCAGACAACTTATTAAGTTCTCAGTATGAGAGTAAATAAAACACAATCATGTTTTTATCAGAAGAATACCAAGAAGGAGAGGAAAACAGAAACATGGCAACAAAGATCTTATAGAGGAAGGGAAGATGGGCTGAAGGGAAGGTAGAGGAATGGAAAAGAAAAGGATCTTTATAGCATGTACAGAGATAAATTGTTTATGATGATGTACTAATTATGTACATATAACATATTCCAATGATATTGTTTGCTTTAAAAATAGGAATAACTATACATACTATATAGTGTTGAAATAGGAATGACTATATATGTATAAATATCTTATAAACAATATATGCTATACATATATATGCTATATCATATATATAGTATATACTATATAATGTATGTATATATGTATATAATGTATAAAACATATAACTACATACAACATATACGGTGTACTATAACATAATATGTGTATACATCAGAAATACCAATAAAAATACTTTTCACTGAAAAGAAATCAGAATGACTATGTAAATATATATTGGTTTACTTTCAATTCGCTACATGGTATACATATATGAATATATTTTTGTCTAAACATAATTCACTGTATCCATTCAAGTATTTTTATGGAACATTATTTTATGAAAAAGGAGGGACTTTTTTATCTATATCACGAATGTGTATAGTAGATAATTTGATGTAGAAACTTTTAGAAATATGATTTTTACTATAGGTTCTAGTTATAGCTCACTAAAAAGCTATATAATTTTATGGAATGTTAAACTGTATTTTCAATATAGCAACTGTCAGGATATTTGTCATTGTGTAGAGTTTCAAAAACTGAAAAATATATCTATAAATTGGAGTAATAAATTTATAAGCACCAGAAATGCGTGTGGGGTTGTATTGCCTTTAGTGGTCCTAAAGAAAGAGTAATGTGGATTTTATATTATGCTGTAAAACTGATTACCTAACTAACAGTACTTTATAATTTTAATTACTTTGAATGAAAATATTACTTCATGTCATTGCTAGAAAAATGTTAAATACTTTGTTATTATTGATAACATAATTTTACTTTGATTATGGTAAAATAAGCTTATGCCAAGAAAGTTAAAATATATGTATAGAAATTGATCCTGTAATATATCTACATTGCTACTAGAAGTAGTTCTTAATTTTCTTAGAGAAGTGTTGCAATAATTTAACTGAGTAAGCTAAAAAAATTTAATTTTTGCCTATCTTCTAAGCAAATTGGTATCAGTAAATGAAACTGTTTCTATGAAAATTAGTTACTAATGATAAGCTCTAAAGTGAACAGAAAATTAAATTTGCATTTAAAAAACCTAATGAACACAGAACAAAGGACTCACTAGAGGAAATTTCTCAATAGTAGAAGAAATCCACTGGTTATCCAGAGCACTGGGTAACAGGTATTGTCTGTGTGGAACAACTTGGACTGTACATTATGGTACTATAAAATATATTTTATCTAAAATGAAGATGTGTCTTCCGAGGACTGGAGTAACATAAGTCCCTCAGTATGTATTTGAAATTTTTTCTATTTGGCAAAAAGTAAAAAGTATGAAAAGTACAGCCATATTAATATGCTGAGCTGTGAAAGACTCAAGTCAACAACTTCTCACATGGATAATCCACTACCATTATGGACTAATGGACTATATTGGATTATTTTGTTGAATTCATGCACCTACAATATTTAAAAAGGGAATATATATGAAGGACCATTTTTAGTGTAATATATATATAGAGAGAGAGATATATAGATATAGATATATGTCTCTCTCTCTCTCTCTATATATATATATATCTGTATATACAAAATAGGATAGATATACAGCTACTTTCTCTTAATTCAATGAGAAGAAAGATTTGTAGTAATAGTGTGTGGAAAGGATATCATGTTTGCATCTTGTCCTATGAATAACTTCTACAAAGACAACAATATGCAATATATTAATTATTGTAACTGTCCTACTAAGCCATTTTGAAACTCTCATTGCTATTTATTTCTCAATAAAATTAATAAAGAAATAAATAAAAAACCCACTTTCTTCTATTTCTATAGCTGATTACAAGGCACAGAATCCAGTGAACTTTATGTATTTGTACATCAGATGAACTTTTAAAAATAGGATCACATAACTGAACTGAGAATCAGATAGGAGAAAAAATGTGCAGCAGAGAATTAATGGCAGCAGGTGGATCAAACGTCACCAAGAAAGTCCCAGTCTGAGAGAAAAACAATCCAAACATGAGCCAAGTGTAGTAGGCATCAGCGCGGACTACAAGAAATGGCTTCTCAGTTTGGCCAGATGAGCAGCCCGAGGACGCCCGGCCCGAGGACGCCCGGCCCGAGGACGCCCAGCCCGAGGACGCCCGGCCCGAGGATGCCCAGCCAGAGGATGCCCGGCCCGAGGACGCCCGGCCCGAGGACGCCCGGCCCGAGGACGCCCGGCCCGAGGACGCCCGGCCCGAGGGCAGCTTTGCAAGTAGCCAGGAGCTGGGACTGAGGAAGCAAACATTACTGACATTACGTAGCAAACAAGGGAAAAGAATTGCAATTTCCTTTGCTAATATTACAGTCCGACTTGTAATAAGAAGTTTTGTAAGGGAATGCTGTTTTGACATTCACAAAAGCAATTGCCACTGCCTCTCCCTGGAAGTTCAAAGCACTTAATCATCAAAAGGCATGCGCCATAAAGAAATGGCCATGACAAGACAACAGCGAAAGCGAGAATGTTCTCACAGCATGAAAACACTAAATTAGCAAGGAAAACTATAAAGCAGTACTTCAAAATTAACATTTTAAACCAGAATTATAAAAGACTAAGTAAAAACAAAAATTTTAAAATATGATAAAAACTTAAAAAGCAAAGTGAGACTATTCAGAAAATTCAGTGAAAAGTATTAATAAATTAAAACACAAGGAAAACAAATTAACAACTTATCAAAATAGTAATGTGTCTCTGTGAAAACAGTGTAGAGGGGCTGGGGAGATGGCTTAGTGGAATAAGCTCTTCCCTGGCAAGCACAAGGGCCTGAGTTCAATCCCTGGTTCTGCCAAAAAAAAAAAAAAAAAAAAAAGTGTAGAAAAAAACATAACATTATGTTCAGAAAGATTAGAAATGCAATATTTTAACTATCATTTGAGCTTACACCTTTAATTTTTACTCAACTCTGGCATGTAAGTGGAGTTCCCCCAGAAAAAGCTCACAAAATGAAAAGATGCAAAAGATGTTGAAAACTGTAAATTATTTACAATCTCTATTGAAAGTTTCATCATATAATCTAGTAAACCGTATCATGACTGACAATTTTCACACATATGCTTAAACAGTGTTTGGAGTTTAAAGGTGCTGTAAACAGAAAGAACCACAAATCCCAAGAAAAACTATCATCATAGAGAAGCTAAGAGAAATTAGGTTAATATTAGCTTTCTAGACAGTGCCATACAAAATAAGAACAATCAAATAATATTTTTAAAGGGAAAAATAAAATAAATTTCAGAATTTTAGCAAGTGGTTCTTTAACAATAAAGGATCAGAGAATGATCAGATATTTAAAAACTAGAATAAGTCCTTTCCAAAGAATCCACTATGTTATTGAAACATCACGGAAACATCATTTTATTTTGCTTTCTATTTATTATTATTTTTTACATGTATTTGGTTGTTACAGGGTCTCACTATGTAGCTGTGATTTATGAATCTCCAGCTTTCAGCCTCCCCAGTGCTGGGATTACAGGCATGCACAACTATGCCTGGACTCTGTGGCCTGCTCAGCCTGCCCTGTGGGCAAAGCTAGCACCATGTGTGCTGTCAGGATTGAACTGCACTCCCTGTGCTTGCCTAAGTTTGCCTAACCAGGTGCTTTACTCAGCTGAGATATCTTGCTGGACCAGAAATATCATTTTAAACATTGTTTAAAGCAAATAATCAGCTTTTAAAATGTTTAATTGTATTTGGAAGAATCATGTAAAGATTTAAAAAACCTGGACTGATATTAATTAAATTTTAATTATATAAAATGGAAGCAAAAGAGAGAAAATAGAAAGAAATACTAATCAAAATAAATTGATTGACGAATACAAAGATCATGGATGACATTCAAGGATACAATCCAAAACTAATAAAATAAAATGCAACCACCTAAATTATTAACGGGAAGTTCCAAGGCGATAGCTCAGTAGACTAAATGCCTGCTTAGGCAAGCACAGGGCCTGGGTTTCAGTCCTCAGCACCACATGCCATGCTGGCCCCACACGCAGCCACACTGAGCCGGCCAGTGTGTCCCAGCATGGTGGTGCACACCTGTAATCCCAGCGCTGGGGAACAGAAAACAGGAGGATCACCACGAGTCTGAACTACATGGTGAGACCCTGTAATGTGTACCATATATATATATATATATATATATATATATATATAAAATGGGAGACCAGGGACACTATTAAATATATTAAGTATTATGCAAGGTAACAACTTGAATAAAACCAGATCTATCTTAAATATAGAAATCAGAACACCTGCTTAGGCAGAGCACAGTGGCCTGGTTTTGATATTTGAATGACACGTGAGGCAGCAAGTGAGACTGGGCATGTTGGAGTGCACCTGTAATCCTATCACTTGGGAGGCTGAAAGCAGGAGAATAACTTAAAAGTCTAATCTATTTAGTGAAACCCTATAGACCCTGAACTATATGGAAACATTTATGTTTTGAATCCAAAATTCAAAATCTACAATCATATCTATTGTATTAAATTTCATATTTTTTGGTCTTGCTCATTAATCAATTTTTTTTTCCACAAGGCTTATCTAAAATGAACATACTCATAAAAGGTAAAGGCATGGAGAGTAGGACACCTAAAATACAAGACATAAGTAATTACAAATTGTACTATTAATATTAGTGAAGGGTCTCAAAATTATTATTGTTTTTAATTCAGGAATACATGACCTTGAGAAGGAAGTTTTAAAAGTATAATCTCATGTCCCTCTCCAAAGAATTAGAATATGCAAACATACCAATAATATAAATAGTTTAGACAACGTTTGATTTAAGATAGATCGGTGTTCCCATATAAGTTATAAACAATTGTAGAACTTTGAGCAGAAATCAGAAAGGATAAAATACTTTTTCATCGTTTTATACAAATTAGAATGATTACAGGAATTTGGAATACTTATCTGACAAGCACTTCATTTTAAGGAAATAAATATACTTCCTTATATAGTGAGTTAAGGTTTGGAAGAAAGAAAAAAACCCAAAATTGTATGGCAAAGAGTCACACGATAATCACAGGCAACACATTCTGTCTTAGCTGTTCTGATATAAAGATAAAAATGTATAGTAGTACCAGTAGAAAGGGCAAAATAGAAAGAAATTTTATGAACTTTGAGTTTCAGCAAATTGATAGGCAAATTAGGCTTAATAGTTTCTAAACATAATGTCCCAAAGCCTGCAGTACTGTCAGAATTGACGTTGTGTACCTAAAAGGTGCCCCTTTCCATTAGTGCAAGAATCAAAATCATTTTCCTAAATGATACGGTTACTTCCCATATTATTTCTCAAGCATACTCCACGAGACTATTCATAAAATTGGTAGATAAAAAATCTACAATCAAAGAAGATGTTTCACTACCATATCTTCACACTGACAATTTGTGATTAGTATAGGCCCACATCTAGCTATCTCTAGAAGACATTTGTAATTTTTCAAATATCATGTTTGATTGTGCTTTTATGTTTCCAAACAAAAAAAAACTAAAAGAAACTCTCAAGGTAAAATATCTATAGTGGCAATAAAGTTAGCTTGTATGGTCTAGTCCCAGAACCGCACAGTGAGTGGCTAATATCTCATAAACTCTATTATGAAATACAATTTTTTGAAATTTCAGTGCTAGATGTAGGCAAGCATCACAAAGTTATTTTTAAAACAAATTCAATGTCCACAATCCAATAAAACCAGATACAAGTCCTAGCCCTAAAATATCACTAACATTTCACAGATGACTTTTCTCCTGATCTCACTGGGATCAGTCTGTTTACAGCCTCGAATGACCTGGGATTACAGGCACACACCACCACGCCCAGTCTCAATTGCTGTCTCAGCATGTCCCAGGGACAGGGCCAGCACGGCAGGGCCTGGGATAGAACCCCCGGCCCCTGTGCCTGCTTGCAGCCACTTTGATCCACTGAGCTATTTGGCCGGCCCTTCCAACTGCATCCATGTGGTTACAAATATTACAAAACTAATAAGAGTTCTTGACAGTGTCTAGGGTATTATAGGAGCAAGTCAGAGTACATATGAAGGAGCCAAACAGGGTGAACACTAATACTTGTTATCTTGATCTCTGTATTTGATGATTGAACCCTTTAAATTTACTCATCACTACGCAAATAACATCATTTTCAGTATTTTATTGCCTGACATTGAATGTGTACGACAAGACCAATTTGATGGAGACAAATCATAATGGCTCATTTGTTCTACATTACATTGTAAATTGAGTTCTGTGTGAGGAAATACAAGTGTGTTTCACATATACTATATTCTTATCATACTTACCAAGTAATAATATTTATTCCAAGTTGCGTACTAGTATACCATCATGGTGCTATTGATTTCTGCTGTCATTGTTTCTGTTTTACCATGTTGTCTTTGTTTCAGAGAGATATTCTTAGATGACTATTTTTAAAAATTATTTTCTTCCATTTTGATAAAACAGATTTCAGGGTATTAATATTACAAATTAATCTCTGTAAGTACTGGAATCATGAAAACTATTTAAAAATTATGAGCTATATACTTTATGTGATATGACAAATACAAATTTTATTAAGACATAATCACTTTTTAAGATTCAAAAACTTGAAATAATAAGATGATACACAAATACAATACAGGTAGAGAACTATAGGTCAGAAGATGCTTGAAATGCCAGGCCATTTATTATTTAGAGGACAAAGAAAGCACTGTAGCACAGATCTGAGGGAGAAAAAATGTTTAGGGTCACTTGAGATAGACTTCCCAGTACAATTATCCTGCACTACAAGGAAGCAAGGAAGAAGAGTCTGTCACAATAAAGTAGGATTCCAGCACAACAGTATGTAAGGAGCAAGTTAGTCTCAATACGTGCTGTATTTCAGGAATGGAACAAATAAAACATGATGGGCTTCATGGAAAGGGATGTGCACATTTGTAACCACATGGATGCAGTTGGAAGGGCCGGCCAAATAGCTCAGTGGATCAAAGTGCCTGCAAGCAGGCACAGGGGCTGGGGGTTCTATCCCAGGCCCTGCCGTGCTGGCCCTGTTCCTGAGGCACGCTGAGACAGCAATTGAGACCGGGCGTGGTGGAGCGTGCCTATAATCCCAGGTCTTGGGAGGCTGTAAACAGACGGATCCCTAGAGGTCTGATCTAGCAGTGAGAGCCTAAACACCCTGTAGACCCTTCCCTAAAATACAAGAAAAGAAAAACAAAGGAAAGAAAAAGGGACAACAAAAGATCATGGATGCCGGTGGAGGGCAGGATGCTAAGCAAAGCGATCCAGGCACAGGAAGACTGGCACTGCATGGCCTCACTTTAACGCAACTTGAAAACAGTCCACTTCTTCGAACAGTTACTTTGGGGGACTAAGCGTTGGGGCATTGGTAAACTGCACCATATAGTTCCTTAATAAGTATACAAGAGTTAATTTCATCATAAAGCAGGAGTTGAGAGAAGGAAGAAACACTCTCAACAAAAATTTTCAGATATATTGGCTGGATATCTAAGGTAAAGGGCACAGACAAAAATAGGTTTCAATTTGGTGTATAGCTGGAGAAATAAAAGAGGTATTTCAGAATCACGTTTTGTGAAAGCAGCAGAATATTTTAGGATCAGGTTGTTTCTGAAATATGATAATGGCTTGTGCATTAAGGCTTTTTCCATTTGAAATGCCTTTGTGTTGTCTGATCTTACTAAGGAGAGAATTCAGTTTTAAGTAAAAGTATGATTAAGGATCATGCAAGACTGATTGCATACTTGTTAGCACCCTATAAAAGCCCAGTTGCTTGGCACCTATAATAGTTTAACAGAGATTCATGAGCCCGATAGACAGGAAGCACACTGCCACACCACACAGAGCCGCAAGCACCCCCTGCCTCCCTCCTCAGGGCCTACCTGGCACTAACACGTGGAACAACATAATAAAAATTATCACTAGAACTTCAACAAAAGGATGTATTCAAGGAACAAAGAAATATAAAGACAGCAAATTAACAGTGGGATTGTATTAATTCGAAAGCTCTACACAGCAAAGGAAACAACAGAGTGAAGAGATGGCCTACAGAATTTGAGAAAATCTTTCCTGACCACTTTTACATGGAAGCCTAAAATTCAGAATATAGAAAATCCTCAAAACACGCTGGCTGCACCCTCAGAGCACCCTGAGACAGCAACTGAGAGTGGGCATGGTGGCTCGCTCCCGTAATCCCAGCTCTTGGGAGGCTGTAAACAGGTGGATCACTGAAAGTCTGATCTAGTAGTGGGACCCTGAATGCCCTGCAGACCCTTCCCTAAAAATAAAAAAAGAAAGAAAGAGAAAGAAAGAAAAAAGCAAGCAAGCAAACAAGCAAGAACTAAAAAAAATCCAACATCAAAAAGCAAATATCCTGGCTGGGCCTCAGAGATAGCTCAGTGGCCTAAGTACCTGCCTAGGAAAGTACAAAGACCTGGTTCGATCCCCAGTACCACACACCTTGCTGGCCACACCCTGAGTAAACTGAGCCAGCCGCCAAGGCATGGTGACACAATCCTGTAATCCTGGTGCAGGTGAGGCTGAGATAGGAGGATAACTATGAGTCCAAGCTGCATAGTGAGAACCTGTACCAAACAAACAAACAAACAAACAAACAAACAAACAAACAATAAATACATACATAGCAAATATCTTAAGACAAATGTACACAAGTGAACTAGGCAATACTTCTCAAAAAGAAAGCACATTATTTGATATACATTAAAGACTGGTATGTTTTCTTGCATATATTAACATTCATTAGATATGTATATATTAAAGTTCACATGTGGAGCCACTGATTTAATGAGGAAAAAAATATTACTCTCTTCCTGAGCAAAGGCCCATGGGACATGCAACCACCATGATTTTGATATCCAGTGAGACCTAGTGTAAGGACAAGAATCAGAGCATGGAGAGTGTGGTTTGTAATGACTTCATACAGCACCTGAATAAGGAAGGGGGCAAGAGTATGGATTGAGCAGAATTTTAGATAGAGAATGTCTCCTAATTTTGCTGACTCAAGAAGATGGATATTATCTCATCAGATTGTCAGTGGGATCGTGGACATCTGGACCTAGAAAAGGTCCACCCCAAACACTATCTAAATGTTAGAAATAGTTCGACGTATTCAGGTGATAAAAGTAGTAAGTTAAGTGTTAGTTTCCATTAACTGTATACATTTTGCAAATCATACCTGAACATGTTCTTGAAGATTCTTGTTTCTCTTGTTTATTGTTAAGAGTAGATGGGTGTACAGAATACCATAGTCCTTTTTGTTGTTGTTGTTTTTGTTTCCTCACATCAAAACTGATGGTGGCAGCTTTAAGATTACTGTAGTTTTCCTGATCTCAGCAGTTCTTGTAGGAAGCAAATAAATATGGTGGTCCATCATATTGATTCCCAATTTGCTGAACTTAGGGCACATATTATCTGTAAACTTGGTATAGTATATCACAGTGAGAAGCTAAAACTGCTGATGTCCAAAGGAGATTACCCAGAAGGTTGCAATTACCTCAGCACTCTCTGACAAAAAGCTGAGTGTGTCAATATTACACCATACCAGCAATCTATTAGGGACTTAACAGGGTAAATTTGATACCAAAGTTTTGAAACAGCAGTATGCCCCATCCTCAGAAGCTCAGAAACCAGAAAGGACCTAGTGGGTCCCATAGAAAGAGATTATGTAGCTCCTCCTGTTAAGAATTAATTACTGGGATTGTAGAAATAAATAAGAAAGTTATACTTTTAGCCTGAATCAAATACCTTAATGCTGGAAAAACTAAGACCAGAAATATCTTTTTAACTAGACTGTTCCAATCTTAAATCCTCACTTGAGACCTTGGAATAGAGGAGAAACAAAGTACACTTTGTAGGAACCCATCTACCTTAAAGTTTCTGTAAGCTTCTTTGCAATATTTAAAGGAAACTTTAACCTATAAACTAGCAATTACCTGCATAGAAGGATACCATACACCTTTCAAAAACTTCACATTTTAGCTCCATAGAATACAGATTTAGATCAGGGAGATAGCTCAGCAGAATAAGTGCTTGCCTGGCAAATGCAAGGTCCTGAGTTCAATCCCTGATACTGGAAAAAAAGAAAAAGCAGATTATTTCCATTCATCCTAATGTAATTCATTTCTTGAAAGTGTGTTCAAATCTTATGTTTAATAATGCCATACTTATAATTTTTCTTTGATCTTTTGGCACAGATGTGTCTGTTTATGCTTGTCTCCTATGTTCTTTTATTATTTTTTTTAAAAAAAGAACATTTACTGAGAGAAGGGTATAGCAATAATTAATATCACATTAGAAGCAGTACACATTTAGAAGAGCATAATGATAGGTAATCCAAGCATGGCTTTAGTATTACACATTGCTAGCCTCTGTGCAGTTGCTTAGTTCACAGATACTAGCATATATAGTTAGTCAGGGTGAGAATTCTACCAATTAACTGCTAGTTTAAAAAACCTAATGGAGATTCTTAGAACCGTCTTTGATTTTTTTAATTTCCATTTTTCTTTAAGGATATTTAGGCTTACAAATTGAAAGAAAATAATGTGGTATAATTTCTTTATTCTGTTTGCATATTGATGTTTAATCTAAGACACTCATTTTATGCCTTGACAGTTCTACTTACTCATACATATTACACACATGAATTATTTTTATCTAATTTCCATTGCTACAAATAATCTTGAAAATTTAAGTAAATTTGTATCAAATGTCTAGGGAGATCGCTTAGCAGTCTAAGAGCCTGACTGAAAAGCATGGGACCCAGGTCCCATCCCTGGTATAGCATGCCAACTAGGCCCTGCACTGAGCCACACACTGAATCTGGGGCAGTGATGCAAGCCTATAATCCCAGCAATGAGAAGGCTGGGACATGAAGATCACTATGAGTCTGAGATGTGTAGTGAGACCCTCTACCAAATAAATATGCAAATGAAAACCATTTTAAAAAATTTTATACTTTTCTGCTGGATGGTTAAGACCAAGATAAAGCAAGACCTGTATAATAAGAAATGTGACTTTTGTATTTGATAAGGTCAGTCAAGTCCCCTCAGGATTTATCCTATAACCATGTACCACAGTTTGCAGACCCCTTGTCAGTATCAGCCATGTGGATGAGGATGAGTCACGGCCATTGCTTGGCCAATTTGCTCTCTGTGAAAGCCTGAGAGAATTTTTTCTCTCCATGTGACTATCCCTCCTTAGGCACACTCTACATCATCGATAAGGTTGCTCTGTGGCCCCATAATATTCTTGATCAGAAAATTTTGGGCACAATTGAGTTACATGATCTTACAGTACAGGTTCTCCTATGTTTCGAGTCTTCACTGACCTTGCAAGGCTATGGTCAAAATGTTGGTCTCTATTTATCTAACATTTGGTCTGAAAACTTAGGTTGTTAATCCTCCAGAAGAGAAGGTTATTATTACCCTACATCTTATGCAGTTAGATTTAACTTCACTATCTGTCTGAATATCAAACATCTTAGGCATAACATGGGTAGGTATTTTCCATCAAGTATTGATATATTAAACCTTAAGTCCCTACTGAATATGGAGATAAAAAATTAAAAATATTTAAAGAATATGAATAAATGATTACATATTTTTACACAGAAATTCAGAAATCTAACCATATACAACATTGTAGTAGGACAGTCCTGTGACATTTTTTTTTCTTGTGTCTTTTTCTCATTTATTACCCATTTAAAAAAGTAACTTTTACTTGTGAGACAGTATGGTAATAATTGGTATGTCATGACAAGAAGTACATATTTAGAAGACTAAAATGACAGGCATTCCAGTATGACCCTTCTATTACACATTGCTTTCTTCAGTGCAGTTGCTTGGTTCACAGTTATCAGCATATATTGTTAGTCAGGGTGAGAATCCTACCAATTCACTGCTACTTTCAAAATCCTGCTGATGTTTCTGAGGAACATTGCCTTGCCCATCTTGTGCATATAATGTATGACTTTGTCTTAACCATCCAGCAGAAAAGAATAAAAATGAGGTATATAAAGTAAAGCCATATTAATATGCTGAGCTGTGAAAGGCTCAAGTCAACTTCTGTGGAAAACCCACTACTATTGTTCACTGCTGGACTGTGTTGGACTGTTTTGCTGAATTCATGCACCAATGGTATTTAGATACCAATGGAATACCCATCTCTTACAGGACTAAACACAAAAAGGTGATACAAAGGAAGGGCCATTTTGTATCTGTATATGCAGAATAGTTAGGATAGATATACAGCTACTTTTGCTTAAATCAATGAGAAGAAACATTTGTGCTAATAGTGCTTGGACAGGATATTCCGTCTGCATCTTGTACTATGGATAACCACTAAGA
>NW_004524932.1:402140-404743 GCF_000260255.1 Octodon degus
CTGGCATGTGGTGCTGGGGGATCGAACCGCGGTCCCTGTGCTTTGCCAAGCTTGTTCCAAGTAGGTGCTTTAGACCACTGAGCCATCTCTCCATCCCCCCTATTAATCAGTTTTGAAACTGTCTCACTGCTATATTTTACTCAACAAAATAAAATTTCAAAAAATTTAAATAATAAATTTATATCAAATTTATAGTTTAGTTTGATAATGACTTGCATATTTTTCTCCCCATGCATATGTCTTATTTTTCAGTAATTTAACTTATTTTAGCATCTTTTTGAGAATTTCAGTTGTATAATTTTATAATGAATTCATAAATTTACTTTCCAGAATTATCTTTTGGCATCTTTAACACTTGCAGTACTTGTACAACTAATTATTGCCATCAGATTACTATAATATCTGTACTTGTTTATTTACTTATTTATTTTTGCAATAGTATGGATGAAAACCTGAGCATCATGCATGATAGACAAGTGTTCCAACAGTGAGTTGCCTCCCTGGTCCCCCCGGTCTTCACGTAAATCACATAAATTTTTTATTCCAGCGAAGTGAAAATTACTAAATTATGCAATGTTTATTTAATGGTGCAGTCCTGGATTATTTTCATCCTCTGATGGGCATGAAAGACTGCGATGGTGGGGATGCAAACTGCTGGTTTCATGTCCAGGAATTCAAAGAGAGAGAGATGAGCAGGCTGAGTCCCACAGTGCTGGCCCAAGGGTGCCTTAATGACCTGAGGAGCTCCATGGGGCCCCATGTCATAAAGGTCCACAGCATCTACCGAAAGTGCCATGCAGTGAACTAAGCTTTTACCACAAGTATTGTAGGGGGCTTTTCCACATCCAAGCACCAAATAGAAGGACCAATGCTATTTGCAAATATCTAGATGAAGGAAGTTTTCATAGAAGGGGTAATATTTAATCATTTATATTATTTATTAATGAAATGCTTCATAGTGGCTGACTAGATCCCTTTGGCTAAAATTGATACGCATTTCTTCAGACCTAGTGGTTGAACAATCTGGAAGACCCTGCGCCCTGAGCAAAACACACTCAGTAGGTATAAAACTGTTATTGCCTGGGTGGCAGTCACGACCATTGCCTTGGAACCCAAGTTGTGCTCACGGAGTACCACTTTGAGATTATACCCGAGTCATATAAGGAATTTTTTTTCAATAAGCAATCTTTCTATCTCTTTGCAGTGCATTATGTTTTTTCTTAATTTCAGTACCTGTTTTTGATACACAATGAATATTTACTGTGAAGATTTTGTATACTAACATATCACTTCTCAATCTTGTTTATCTTCCTGTCCACTCCCCTCTCTGCTCTCTTCTTCTGTACACCCTCTTCCTGTCTATGAAACTAACTGTCCTGTTCTGAGTTACATAACTTGTAATTTATTCTTTACATTATTCATACATTTGAATTATCAGTAAGAGATGTTTGACCATTTTTATCTAATTTATTTCACTTAGCTTTGAGGTCTCAGTGTGCACCCATTTTCCTAAAAATAACTCAAAATTATCCTTATTTGTAACTGGGTCATATTCTGCAGTGTATGTATATGATATTTGTTCATTCATCGTTGATTAGCATGAATGTATTCACAAGATTTAGCTTTTATTAGTTGTTCTGCTATAAACACAAGTATCCATTTATCACACTAATGTCATGCATTTAGATCTTACAAGGAGATTTACAAACTAGGCTTACAATGGTCTCATGGGAAGTCAGTGATGGAAGCATGCACAATAGCTTTCTGGACACTGGTATGCTACAGGATCTAGCGCTTGAAGAATTGAAGGTCCAGAACCCAATGCATGGTATTTATTGGAAAACGTAAAGGTCTGCATTGAAAGATGGAAGAGTCAGTTAGTGTGTCCTGGATGCTTAAAGGAACTGGAGACAAATATCTAAAAGAAATGGTGAAGACTAGAGTGCCAAAAAGAACCAAGAGAGGAGAAGACATTCTTTTGTCCCTTTTCATTCTATTCAGGCTATAAACTTGCTGCTTGGTGTCACCCATTTCCAGAGGTGGGTCTTTCCTCTTCAGTTTTTACTCTAGGTGTCAATCATCAACAGACACACTCAGAATTATACACCACCAATCCAATGAGCATTTATTAATCCATTCAAGTTAAGAATACAATTATCTACTGTATATCACTGGGAAAAAAGCTTCAGATAAATTAGAAGTGATCTGTGTGACATAGCAGAATTTTTATTATAATTGTACTAAAAAGGTAATCTGAATCTGTTTACACATTTTTCAAAATCTGTGACCTTTTTCCTTTCTTTTTTTATGTATTTAGTATAGGCTCAATAGGGTTTCACTATGTAGATGGGACTCATAGTGATTCTCCTGTTTTCATCCCCTCAAGTGCTGGGATTGCAGGTATGTGCCACCACGCCCAGTGTCAGTCTCCAGCTTAATGCACCTCGGCGGCAGGGCTGGCATGGCACAACAGTGACTGAACTCTGGCCACCATGCTCTGCCTAAGCAGGCACTTTAGTCTGCTGAGCTATCTGGGAGGCCCTTGCCTTTCTTACTACTACTGGAAAAGCCAGAGCAGATCACTAAGCATGTACTTCTTCCTT
>NW_004524932.1:415311-420539 GCF_000260255.1 Octodon degus
GTATCTGTGTATTCAAAATGGTTAGGATAAATATATAGTTGCGTTCTCTTAATGAATAGAATGATTTGTTCTAATGATGTTTGTAAATAGGATCACAAGTCCGCATCTTGTACAGCAATTAACCACTAAGAATATATGCAGTGCATTATTTGTTGAAACTCTACTTCCGATTTGATTTGAAACTGTCTCATTGCTATCTGTTTATCAATAAAATTTTGAAAAAAAAATAAAAATATAAAATACCCCTGCATATGATCCCTCTAAATTCCTTTTATCTCTCCTTTGATCTGTAAACCTACCTTGCAGCCATCAACTCAGGAAGAAATCCATCCCTGTAGAACTGCCTGTTTTAGAATTGTGTAGTGATGGGACAATACTTTTTAATCTTTTTGAGATTAACTTAGTTTTCATTATGTAATTTGTACATCTTCTGTGTCATTGAATGTGTTTTTTTTTTACTGAACAATGTTTCCTTTAATAGATATACTATATGTTATCTATTGATGTATTGAAAGTTAGTTAGCTGTCCCTAATACTTGAGGATTAGATAATGATTCTAAAACATCCATATACAGATTATTGTCACATAAAATGTTTGTTTTCCTAGGTAATGTTGCCAAGTCCTGTAAGTACATGTTTCACTCTATAATAAACCATCAAATTGACTTGCAAAGGGACTGTGTTCATTAAAGATGTATGAGATCCGGTGGTTTTCCTGCATCATTTGAGAAGGTTTTGTAAACTTAGCTTTAGTTTATTTTGCTTTAGTCATTCTATTCACCTCTTTGTTGAAGAGTTTGATTCTACAGTACAACCCTTTATGGAATTTAATTTCATAGTTTGAGAACTAGATATTCACTCAATTATTTCAACATTTGTGTTTGCGTTTTCAATCCACCTATTATTTTAACTTCTTTACTGCTGGTATTCCTCCTTCATACAACTCATATAGGAACCACCCCTGCATCCACCATCTTTGTAGAATTGCTTCATATATGAGGAGAATAAGTAACTTTTATTCCAAAAATGACTCTTATTTTTATAAAGCTCTGGCACTTCATTTCATAGTGTCTCAATATTGAAACAAAATATGTAACAAATATTATTGTCTTCTAACATGCACTCAGCTGAGTAAAAAAAAATATTGGGGATGCTTATGAAAAAATCCAGAACAAAGCTATCTTAAGTAAGGACAGGAGACCCAATGATTAGAGTTAGACTTCAACTTAAGAAATCAAAACCTGCCCAATAGTGAGTTCTCACGGAAAATATTGACTATTAATGAAAACATCCCTGAGTTAGATTAAAATGGCAAAAGCCATGCATTACTGTCTTGGCCAGTCCTGCGCTGGGGGTCACTTGATGCAAACCAGCTTGCTACAGATGAGGGGACCTGCAGGCCTGAAACACAAGAGATGTTAGTCAAATCCTCACCTCGCGCTTTCAGCAGTCTTTCGGGCATGCGATGGTCTGAGTGGTACTTCTGCTTCTCTATTTGGTTTAAATTTTTGCTTCATTTGTCACTAAGGTAAAAAATCAATAACATTACAAATCAACTTATTTTCAAATTTCTATACTCTTACAGTAATTGATAATTAAGATTGTTATAAAATCAAAACAAAGACTCACACAAAAAAATTTACCTGAACTTCTGTTTATATTTCCTAAGAAATATATAAAATATGCACAAACAACTATGTAAAACTATTACTAATATGTAAATATATTTTACTGGCTTTTTCCTTTGACTTTATGTACAAAGAAACACACCTTTAAAAAATATAAAATATATCCAGAATCACAAGTACGTAGGCCTGATGCAAACAAAATAAACTTTCTTAGCATATTGTTTTTCATAATTTTGAATAAAATCAAATGTAATTTACCTATGCATATGTATACATATATAGTTGTACACATATAGATGTATAGATTTGTAGGTCAGACTATGCAGCATAATAATGTTTTTCCTACTTCAGAGCAAATATTCGATAGTATTAATTGACAAGAAAAAATTATGTTTAACTCATTTTACATTCTAATTTGAAAAATTTAAGAAATGATCTTGTGTTTCTATAACCAGATTTTTATAACCAGATTTTTTTTAAAATTTTTGTATTTTAGGGAAGGGTCTACAGGGTGTTCAGGGTCTCACTACTAGATCAGACTCATAGTGATCCGACTGTTTACAGCCTCCCAAGAGCTGGGATTATTAGGCGCATGTCACCACGCTCAGTCTCAATTGCCATCTCAGTGCACCCTGGGGCCGAGGCCAGCACGGCAGGCCTGGAGATTGAGTCCCCCGCCCCTGTGCCTGCTTTCTTTTTTTTCTTTTTTCTTTTTTTTTTTTTTTCAGAACTGGGGATTGAACTCAGGCCCTTGTACTTGGCAGGCAAGCGCTCAATCTACTGAGCTACCTCCCCAGCCCCCGTAATTTCTGAAAAAAACTCAACTCCATAAAATGAAGACATTTTTCAGTAATTTGTCATTTTATATAAGTATTTCAAATTTGAGGACATTATATATTTTAATATTCTTACAATCACTATTTGATCACTTCAGCTGAATGCAGATGGTAGGCTATCACCAGTTCAATGATTCCATTTAAATATGTGAGGAAAAATTTGTTTAACTCTGATATTTGATGGTGTTTCATCTAGTTAGACTTTGAAGAAGGCAATCCAACTTTTCACAGCTACTTTTGTCAGACTGTGAAACTGATATAGCAAAAGAGCTACTCGGGGTGGGGGGAGCATCAGCTCCTGCTGGAAACACTGGGATGTGTGACGAGTGCTTCCCTATCTTTTAAATAGAATAAACATCTTGAACGTACATTCTTTCAAAGTTTTAAACACAACCAAAGTGAGCAATAAGCATTTCCATATTAGTTAATCTCATTATTTTAAGGCCTAGTTTATTATTTGGTTAATTCATTAAAGAATTATTAAAATTATTTTTTGATCAGCAAGGATTGGTAGCACATATTAATGGGGATCAATATTATATTTCCAGACATTCACACATTCTGCACTGACTGATCAGATTGTATCCTTTTATCTTCACTGCCTTCCCTATTTCTTAACTACTATTTTATATTTAGGTTTATTTTATTTTAATTTCCATACATAAAAGAGAACATATAGTATGTGTCATTCCATGTTTGGTTTGATCCATATATCCAAGTACCTTCTAATTTTATGCATTTTGCTTAAATGACAACTCTTTATTTTCTTTCTTTCTCTCTTTCTGATTTCCTTCTTTCCTTCCTTCCTTCCTCCCTTCCTTCCTTCCTTCCTTCCTTCCTTCCTTCCTTCCTTCCTTCCTTCCTTCCTTTCTTCCTTCTTTCTTTCCATCCTTTAGATGCATACTCTCACTAAGTTGCTAAGTTTTATACACTGGTCTCAATATTGTGATTCTCCTGCCTTGGTCTTCCAGATTTCTTGGATTACAGACATGTGTCTCACACTCTCACTGTAAGACAGCATTTCATCATTTTGGTGGCTGGACAGCATTCCCATGTGTAGACACAGTAAGTTGTTTCTATTCAACCATGAGTATGCATAGTGTTGTCGCTGGTGTGATGATTCCATTTCTCTTAGCTATACATTGAGAAATGGATCATATATACATTTTAGTTTTAGTTATTTGAGGAATGTACTTTTTTTCTATAAAAGATGTTCTCATTTACTCACCCACAAATATTTTGTGAAAGGTCATTTTTCAACACTTCCTCATCAGCATGTATTATTTTTAGTTCTTTAGGGGAAAAAAAACATTCTAACCAATATACCTTATAGTCATTCATATTTGAGAAGTGCTTTTCAAGGAGTCTTATTACTGGCCTGCAAATATGAACACCATGATTAAAGAATATCTTTCAATCAGAACTAGAACAGAATATTGACTATCAATTCATTCATCTGTAAGAAAGTCCTGAGGAGAAAGAACATGCAATGTATTTTTTAATAACTTTGCAAAGTGCAACACGGTTGATTTTAAAAATAATTTAGTTACTTTGTAATCCTATCTGATCTTTCTTAGAGTGTTTGTATCAGCCTCATGCAATTAATAGAAATAGAAGAGATACAAAAGATAAACATGAAATTTAAACTATCCTTTCCATGAACTCCATTACAAAACAGATAGGATATGCAAATAAGTTGAATGTGTTTTGTAGTTGAGGTATTTTTAAAATTTATTTTAAAAACTGTAAAATTTTATTTAAAATATAGTAATAAGAGAATCAGGCATGTCAAAAATATAACATTGTGGTTAACAAAAATAATGGAAATAATCACTGGAAATCTCCAAGAGTTGAAAGAGTATCATACCACATTAATAAAAGTTTTAAAGTGTAAGATTTACTTAGCGACTCTAACTGACGACTTCATTGCTTTGATGTTTCAAGTGTCCGTGTTATTTTGATGAGAAAAAAAACCCAGAGCAATAACTAAATAAAAATATCACTTGGAGCCATATTTCAAAGCCAATAATGCAAATTGTGGATGAATAGCACTGAATTGTTTTTGCAACTCAAAAGAGAAATTCTTGGCTGAAAGCAATGTAATGAAAAAAGAATCAAACAAGCAAATTAATTAACTGCTTGGAGCTTCATTTCAGGAGAGTTTGAAAATCGACTGATAAATGAATTTTTAAAAAAGTTGAAACTCGGTGAAGCCTTATAATCAACGATCAGTGATGTGTCAGAGACAGTACTGAGGCTACTACTGCCGAAAACCACATGCAAAAATGTTTGCAGTGTCTGGAATTTTTAAGTACATGAATGTAAGTGAAGATTTACAGTTAGATAAAGCAATGCACTTCATCCATGAATTATTCATTTATAATTATTTTATTCATATTAGTGATTTAGACTCATAATAATTAGCAAAGTACTTGATTTTGAAAAATCCATGGTGATCGGAAAATATATGAGTTAAAAAAAAAAGAAAGATGAAATGTCTGGAAAACAAAAACGAGTACTTACACTGATATTTGTAAACTCCTCAAAGTACAAAATTGAATTAATTAATTTCAAACCTACCTTCATAGATTTGTATTTTCTTTCTGTTACAAATAATATTACAGAAAGAAGGGGCCAGCGAGATAGCTCAGCTGACTAAAGCACCTGCTTTGGGAGGCTTAGGTAGGCTCAGGGGACCGCACTTCAATCCCTGGCACCACATGCGACACCAGACCTGTACTGAGGGAGGACTGAGCCAGAAGAA
>NW_004524932.1:420639-425186 GCF_000260255.1 Octodon degus
TTCTTCTTCTTCTTCTTCTTCTTCTTCTTCTTCTTCTTCTTCTTCTTCTTCTTCTTCTTCTCCTGCTTCTTCTTCTTCTTCTCCTTCATCATCATCATCATCATCATCATCATCATCATCATCATCATCATCATCACTAACTTTTTCTAGCACAATTCCCTGGATTAAACTAAGAGTTGGAGAAATATTAAGTGAATACTCTGGGTCCTGTGGTAGCAGGGTTGGGATCAAGGTTTCTTTGAGCATCCATCAGTTTCCATTATCATCTCTCCATTTACAGCTGGACACTAGGATCTTTCAGTGTGTGTAGAAACAGTGATCATGTAATCTATTCCTGGTATTTCAGAAGACAGGGTAGTAGGCTTGCGGGGAGGGGCATGTAGCTTCCCCAAGATACTAAACTCTAAGTTCTATCACCAATCATAAGATATTCAGAAGGTATAATACAATCCACATCAGTGTACAGTTGTTTATAAACTGAATACATTCTAGAAAACTTGCATTTTTTTCTGGTATTATCTTCAAAAAATAGATGCAGCTTTCCAAGCAAGAGTAGAAAGAAATGAGGTACAGACAAAAGCCTTGGATAGACAGAAAAAAATTATAGAGATTTGTCTATTCAGTTATTTTAATATTTCAGAAAAATGTGTTGAAGTTAATGGGCTAAAAATGATGACACGGTAAGACTTTGAAACTAAAAGTACGGTCATGACTTGATTAACGGCAGAACAAGAACCATAAAGATTGTAATGGCCACAGGAATGATAAAGATTTTCACTGTGAGCTCTGTCCAGCAACATCAAAACTAAGACAAGGAATAATTATTGCTGTATTCTGTCAGAAAGCTAACAGCTCTTTTGGTTCAAGCAAAAATTAAGCAAACAAGTACTCCTTGGTAATAAAATGTCAATTTTTTAAATGTCAGTCATTAATTTTGTAGTATCCTCACTGGTGCTTAGAGGATTTGAGTTTTCAAAATTCATTCTTTAAATTTGTAGTTGGCACACCAGGAAACAGCCTGAAGGCTCTAGAGCATGCTTTCTCAACCAATGGTTTTTACCGCTTCCCAAAACTCACCAACATTGTAGATCAAACGTTACAAATGTAAACTTACAATTCCACAAATCATTAATCACTGAAAACCTAACTTGTTTAGATGTGGAAAACTGGGGTTCAAAAATAAACAAATGATTATCTTTCCATTACAAGTACTATTTTAAGTGACAGCTTGTTAAGTCTATGTGAAATAGTATTTCTCAGAGACGGTATATGTTCCTTAAAACACACAATACCTATTTATTAAGAAAAGGAAAACTTCAAAGAAGTAAATATTTTAAATATAGTTCATTTTAGCCTTTGAGGACATGTGTGGGATATGAGGGTCACTGAAGCAGTGGGGTGTTTTTCTCCTTAGCCAACCTTAGCCAAAATAATATTACAAAACTCATCACAAGGTTCTAGAAATTACATTTTTAGAACAGAATATACTGAGACTATAACATGCTTTAAAGAATATATATCCAAATCGTTATATACATTGATAACCAACTATGGTGAACAACCATGGGAAGTCGTAGTTTTCAACTTTTATAATCCACTTTCAATCTAGAAGTGTTATGGTCGTTGAACAACAAAAGGCACCTGTCCATGAACTGCTAGAGTACAAGGCTGGTATGCTCATTTCCTGGCAGTCTGAGGTCTTTGTGAATTTTTCTTCAAATTCTAATCTGCAACACAATTCAAAATTATCTCAACAACCTATTCTTGTTTCACGTACTACTCTAAGCATCTAATATGTCTTATAAAATTCTATGAGACAGATGAAATTACTAAGCCTTTTTGGAAATGGAGAGCCTAAGACTGGGAGATTCAGGATGATATTTAGAGTCCTAGGTTTGTAAAGTAGAAGACCAAAGCTTCCAGTAAGTTCCTCTTTGATAATAATTACTCTGTAATCCTTCACCAAAATAATTCTGAAAATAGAAAATCTGATACAAGACACATAAAGTTCTCTAATTTTGAAGCACTATGTATTGTGTGACACATCCTTACAAAATACACCTAGGCACTTAGTAATTAGTTGATGTTCTTTTTTTGATTTTGAGAGTGGAATAAACAAGTTAAAATATTATTTTTAAAGTCTTTGTTAAATATATATTCTGTATTCATGGTAAGCAATAATAAAATAAGTTTATTTTCTTAAATAATTAAAATATTAAATATTCCAAACATTCAAGTAATTTATACTCTTGGATCATTTCCATGTGCATGTTTAATTGAAATATTTTATTCATATATGCAACATGAACATGTATTCCATTGATACCATTTACATTATTAAAATTAATAAGGGCATGAAGAAATTTATTTATGTAATAAGTGTAATAATATAAAATTATGTTTGAAGAGAAAGAGAGCTTATTTCCTGATAGCCCAAGAAATTAACGATTAGTGGTTATTAAAACAGATTTGACAATAGGCAATATATGTGAAATAATTTCCTTAAGGTTTTATTTTTGATAACAGGTATACAAAAGTCAATGATAATTTAAACTTGTAGGATGTGCATAGCCTAAATTCCTCAATGTTTTGTCTCTATATAATCATATTTGTATGAATTTTTTGTGTATATATATAAGCATTCAAATGACTATCAACTCACACATCTATACCCTAGAGAGGATTTTACTCAGAATAATCCAAAAATTTTATGTTTTTCTACAATAATATTTTGAGTCATTTTACTTGTTCCATGTTTGTAGATGATGTCAATGATTACATAATAACATATTTCCCTTAATACTAGTCCTTATCTTAAAATTGAACTTTCTCAATTGCAATACAATCCTACATACATGAAACTGCTAATTTCTATTTACAAGGATTTTAAAAGGAAATTAATGCAAGTTACAAATAAGTGGCTATCAATCTATTCATCTTTATTTATGGCAGAAAATGGTCTGAAATCTGTTGGCATTTAAATAGCTAGATTCCAAGTGATTCTGGAAGCTCCAAACCAAAACATTGCATTATTTACATTCATAATTTGCTTGCTTTTGAGGAAATGACATCTGTGCAAATTTTTTCTCTCCAAAGCACATTAATTTCAACACAAGTTGAATTTAGAACTGTAAAGCTAATGTAGACTACCACTCCTAACCTGCCATATATAAAACATTAAAATTTAAAATAGGCACGAATACACATTGATTTTCTTCTAAACACATTCTTTATAAATATACAGAGATTAGCATTTTGAACACACATATATCTCTATCTATCTATCTATCTATCTATCTATCTATCTAATTTCCTAAAAAAATATTGCATTTCTTCTTAGTTTGAAATGATGCAATTCCCTTTTTATTGCAGATGGTTCACAGTTCTGAGATTCAATACAAGCAAAGATCTATAAACCCAACACTGTAATCCAAAAAAAACCCCAAAAATTTAAAATACCCCTGGAGACCCAGTACTAGCCCAGGTCCAGTGAGTGTGTTTAGAGCTTCCTGCTACCCTGCGCTGGCGGGACCAGTCCCAGCCGAGGCGCAGAGTGGGCTGGACCCTCTCCCACCACCTTGGGCCGCCCCCCAACACTCCACAGTAACTACCCCACCCCGCCCGCCCAGAAGGAATTTCTGCCGAGTTCCGGGAACCCCCAGACGCAGTCCTAGCCCAGGTCAGGTGAGTGTGTGGGAGAGCTTCCTCTTCCCCCTACTTCACCTTGCCCCCTCCAGACACAGCTCAGGCCTGGCATACAAGCCTGAGGTGAAATTCTGCAGCTGCAATCCCTGCACAGAGTGTAGAGGACAGATCCAACCAGCTAGTACAGGAGCAGAACATCTCGCCACAGGGGCACAACAGGTTCACCCTGAAGGGCAGCAGTGGGAAGGAGCTGAGCACAGCAGCCAGACCCAAACCAGACGCATCTGGATAAGTCTAAACTTTGTAGAGCTGAACCTGAACTTCAGTATATGAGAAAGTTATAACTACAGCAAAGATCTACAACAAAGATCAGAAGACAGTGCTCCACAAAATGACGAGAAGGAACAAAATGCAACCTCAGAACCCAAGCCCACCTCTAACAAGTGCAGAGGTCACTAACACAGAACAAATTGGAAATCACACAGCTGAAAGCAATGAATCAATGACTTCTGAATTAAAGAAACAGCTGCAGAAAGATGTAGAAGACCTCAGATTGGAAATGAAAAAAGAAATCCCTGAATTAATAACATCTGCACTAAAGAATCAAATACAGAAACATATGGAAGAGACCCAAAGCCCACGCAGAACAAGGGCGGAGGATACTAGCTCAGCTCAAATGCATGAATTAAGAGGGTTGATAGTAAATAAACAACAGCAGAAAGAAATAGAGGAAATCAGAGCGCAATTCTTTTCTGAAATAAAAAAGAACTCTCAGAACTCATAGCAGATGAAGTACAGAAGCAAGTACAGAAACATAGGCAGGAAATCCAATCTGAAAAAAACATTGCAGTAAAAGAATTTCTAACTGCTTCTAAAAAAGAAATTGATAAAAAAATAGAGGA
>NW_004524932.1:435993-445256 GCF_000260255.1 Octodon degus
AATCACTTACATAACTAATTTACAATCATAATAGTTAACCCTAGAAAAGAACTGAGAAACATTAAGGTAAATTAAGCCCAGAAGGTATTTCCTTAATTTTATGTAATGTTCAACACACACATCTCTTTTACAATGGGTAGAAATATGACTTAGAGAAGATAAATAATTTTACCTAACTCATTCAGTGTAATATTTAAATCTAATTTTCAGCCTACCTGGCAAGGAAACGAATATTTTATTATACTGCATTGACTTTTCTGCTGAAATGAATGGTTTTTTTTTTTTCTTTTTTGGCAGAATTGGGGATTGAACTCAGTCCCTTAGCGTTTGCCAGGGAAGTGCTTATTCCACTGAGCCATCTCTCCAGCCCTGAAATAAATGTTATATTTCCTATTTTACTGAGAAAATTTTTGTTTTTGTGACTGAATTTTGATTATTTGGGACAAAGTTATGATGTTTATAAATATGTGGTTAACATTTGAAAGAATCACAGGTGAGTAAACAGAATAAACAGAAATAACCCTGGTACAAAAAAAAAAGTAAGGATAGCCAGAAATATTTGTGCTGTGTACTACCTGGGGGGAAGAAAAGAAATAAAATCTATCTTCAGTTCCTAAACATGTGATTCCTGAATGAACTCTCCTAACTTATAGTAATGACAGTGACAACTGTTTTAGTTCTTCTGGCTGTCAGCAGACAAATTGATTTAGAAAAGACCTCTATGGTTAGATTCTCAGACTTTTTCAAGGAATTGAAGAGTGACTCTAATCACATTGTATTTCCTCTGCTTATGCATCTAGAGGAAGTACCCTGTGACTTGTATTTATAAAGACAGTATAGAAAATTCTACCATAAGTGTTTAATTGTGAAATGCATTTCCAAATCAACTTCCCACCTGATGAAGAGTTGAAAATATAAATTTTTATTTCTCATGTGTGTTCATGTGTGTGATGTACATATATGTGCGTTTAGAGACTATAACATATATTATACATATATATATAGTATGAAATTTATCATATACCAGTAAGTGTAGTTATGTGTAGTCCAGAATGCAAATAGTAATAAACTTTAACTCATGGATTTCAGATAATCCAAAATGAAAATAAGTTTAAGATATAAATATAATCTACATGAATTAATATTAAAATCTATGGGAATTAAGAAAACTTTACTTGCTTTAAATAACATGAATTTGTACAATAAGTGATAATGAACATGATTTCAAAGCTAGTCACACAAAAAACCAAATTGCTTGCTTACACAGTAAGAAATTTATCGTGAAAGGATTTGTATAGACTAAACTAAAGTTTATTACAGTTAAGATTCCAACATCCAATTGGGGCCCAATTTAGATGAAAAAAAGCAGATGTAGAATTTAGTTGACTTGTTCTACCATGTATCCCTGCTAGACTAAATTTTAGATAAGAGACATTATAATGGTCACACTTAAAAATGATTTAAAAATTACCCTAAAGTTCCTATTGATTTTTCTCTTGCCAAGAATACCTACCGGTAGATTTTTAAATAAATTTCATATAGTACTTAATGAAAAACCAAGAATTTTTCTCCTTGTAATGATAATATCTAGAATTTCTGAAATTCAAATGTTTTCCTTTTATCATATTTCACAGAATTTTCTATCCAAAGGGGAAGGAGAAATTTGCACATAACTTTTACTTGATGAATAAACATAAGCACAACTCGCACAGCGCTGCACAGGTCATACTAAGGCCTGAGACTGACAAGATGTGAAGAACCCAAATGCTTTTGTGGGTCTTTTCTTTTTTCTTTTTCACATCTGTCAGCCTGTGTGTGCTCTAGTTTCTGACATTTGCTTCTCCATTTCATTCTGCTAAACTCCACCTAATTTTTTAATGAGAAGAAAACAAATTTTAATTTTGAAGAAGACATACAACATGGAAAAGCAAAGTACCCTCTGGAATTATGTCAAAATTCATAATATTTTATTCAAGAAATTCATGTAAGAGGTCATACTAACTTAAGGCTATGCTCTGCTAATATTGCTGTAAAAGTGAGAGTTCATGTTTTATGATAATTAGAAATCTCATCCATCCACATGTTAGCTGATCCAGAATACTTAATTTATTTGGGGATTATGGGCTGTTTAGGGAGGGAAGATGTTCTTATGCTAAGAATGACACTGACAGACTTTTCCCTACTTATCAGACATATAGGTTGGCAAGCAACAGTTGCTGTGCTCTTCACACTTGTGTAATTATAAAACCAAATAGATACTGAGCCACAGAATGAAAAGTCATGACTCTGTCTACACGTATTTCCAACACATATCCACTGGCGTGATTAGTTACATTGCTAAGAGCAACGTTTCATTCTTCAAACTCTACTGATTCAAATAATTTATTAAGTGTATATGTCTCTCACTTCACAGTGTAATTCCTAAACACTTCATTTTTAAAAAAATTATTGTGAAGGGTACTGTTTCCCTCATTTTCCAGTCAGAAAAATTGTTATTGATGTACAGAAATGCCATTGATTTTGGAGTGCTGAATTTGCATCTTGCTACAGTGACCACTTTAGATATTAGAGTGAGAAGTCTTAGGGTAGAGTTTTTGTGGCCTCCTCTGTAGGGGATCATGTCAAGAGAAGGTGCTAACAATCTTGACATCTTCTTTCCCTATCAGTTTCACTTTTCCTATTGCTCTGGCTAATTTTCAAGGGCTATATTAAATAGTAGTGAAGACAGTGAACATCCTTGCTTTGCTCTTGATGTGTGAGGGAAAGCTTTCAGCTTCTCTCCCTTTAGTAAGGTGGCAGTTGGTTTCTCAAAAATGGCTTTTATCAGTTTGAGATAAAGTCCATCTTATTCTTATTTTCTTCAGTCATTTTAAAATAAATTTTTCAAATGTTTTTCTGCATCTGTGACAATGACGATAATTTAAGAGGTTTCGTTTCTGCTTTCATGTGGTTTATTACATTTCTTCATTCGCATGCACTCACCCGTGTCCACGTCACAGGAAGGCAGCCTACTAGATCATGATGTACGAACTTCTAGTGGATTTCTGCGTTTTGTTTGCCAGAATCTTCTTGAGGATTTTTGCATCTGTGTTTATAAGAGTTTGTTTGATAGTTCTCTTTCTTGATTGAATCCTTCTTTGGTTCTGCCATCAGGATAATCTGAAAATGTTACATAGGTTTAAAATAATTCCATTCAAAATAACAATAACTTTCCTTACAGAAGCAGAGAAAGCAATCCTAAAAAACATATGCAGCCAGAAAAGACCTAGAATAATAAAAGCAATTTTGGAAAACAAAGGTAAGGCAAGGGGCAACAGCAAAATCTTAGACTTCAAGATACACTATAAAGCTACAGTGATTAAATAGCATATTATGGGTGCAAGAACAGTCTTGCAGGTCAGTGAACACAACAGAAGACACAGAAACAAGTTCAGTCAAATTCAGCTACGCTATTTTTGATAAAGGGACCAAATTCCTTTCCTGGAGGAAAGTTAGCCTCTTTACCAAATGATGCTGAGAAAACTCGTTATTTGTATGACAAAGATTAAACCTAGACCTATGTCTCTCATTATATCTAACCTAAAAACAAACTTGATCTAAAATATGAATGTTACAACAGATGCACGATAATATGCTAGAAGAAAAATAGGTTAAATTCTTGAAAACATAGACATAATTAAAGACTTCCTGAGGAAAACCCCAGATGTACAAGAAATAACACCAAGACTCAACAAAAGGGATTATATCAAGTTAAAAGGATTCTTCTAGATTTCCACAGCAAAGGGAACCATCAACTGAGTGAAAAGTCAACTGATGGAATGGAGAAAAGCCTTTCTTTAGTGTTGGAACTGTAAACTGATACAACCACAGAGGAAAATGCAAATTCCACTTGGCCCAGCTATTCTCCTACTATTATCTTATCAAAAGTGTCAAAAACCTTATACCCAGTTGTTGTTGCTCACCCATTTTTACAGAAGCATAACTCAAAATAGTTAAATATTGCAAACAGCTGGTATGTCATCCAACAGATGAATGGTGGGCCCAGGGATATAGCTCAGTGGCACAACACCGATCTGACAAGTGCAAAGTCCTGAGCTTGATTCCCATCATAAAAAACAGATGAATGGAAAAATATGCTATTGATACACCATAGAGTACCACTCTGCTATGAAAAGAATGAGCCATTTTTAGGAAAATTATTTTACATTAAACCATAAGTTAGGCGAAGAAACTCAGATGCACGAGATTTCTGTTGTAATAGAAAAGCAAGTCAAAATAAAAGATATTAAAAAAGAGAAAGAAGAAAAGTTATTGTAATCCACTGTGGACAATTTTTCCAAAGTTATACCTTGTGTTAGTACACTTATCCTAGATATTTTATGTGTTCTTTGGCTGCCTAGTTTATTTTACAATCCTTATGTATGATAACTAACTTTGTAAGTTCTTATAAGATAAATGATTCTGATGTTGGAAAAACAAAAATGGGTGAAGGGAGGGGGAAAAGAAGGAAACTGAAATGTGTTACGTGCATGTACCAGTCACCAACAGTGAATGCAGCATTAACTGCTGCAAACATGTAGTAATCAAAAGAAGACTGAACTAATAAAACAGAACAACAAGCCAAAACAGAACGAAATTTAAAAAAGAATTCATTAAGTGATTACCTTTGTGACATACATTTAAGCAAATCAAATAGAACATTAAATATTAGTTCTATGGAGTGTGCTGGAGCACGAGAGAGTGGGGAGGCGGAGGGGCGATGGCGCCCTGAGGGCCACGGGCTACCTGCCCACAGATGCAGCTAAGACTGACAGGAGGAGCACTGGGCCTCGGGAGGGACCTCGGGTAGCCAAAGAAAGTGCCCCTGCAAGTACCTAGAACTGATTATGGGCCTGACGTCATATGGCCAGAGCAACTGGAAAAGTGACGGCAGCTCAGAGGGCAAGACTGAGACCCTGTGACCACCTGAAAGCCACCAGAGGATGTTTGCGTTCTATTCCAGGAAAGGATAGGGAACAGGGAAAAAACATTTGTTCTTTGGTTTCAGCCTAACAATAATTATTAAAAAATTCCAGCTCTTGTTGGAAATAATATATAAGAAAAAAAAGAGAAACTGCATTTGCAGATCCATGCTTCATTTTATTTTATTGTTATTATTTTTGTGTGTGGTACTGGGGTCAAACTCAGGACCTTGCACATGCCAGTCAAGCCCTTATGCCACTGAGCTGTCTCCCAGGCCCCTCATGCTTTGCTTATTTCATTGGCCAAGTATTTAGTTCAACTAAACATAATGAGAATCATATTTTGGTACATTTCCAATTTTTACGGCAAAATTTTATATTTTTATTACCTATAAATGCTACCATATTTGTCCCATCCTCTTTTTCCTAAATTTTGTTGCTCGATGGACAACCTCAATTACCTTCTTCCTCTTTCAGGAGATTTTTTTTCTTCTCTACTTGGTGGTCAATCAAACACACATGCCTAATGCATGCTTGAGTTTAAGTATGCACTAGGCTTTAAATACATTTTTATATTCATTTCTGTGCTCGTGGGGAGGAGCTAAAGTCTGATGATACCTCTGAGGACGAGGTAAAGAATTCTGTCCTGTGGGTATAGGGAAGAACTTGCTCTGCATCAGCTTGTACTAGTCACTTCTGTTCCTGTCCCAGGAAATGTATATTGCCCCTCCACCTGGGCTCATCATTTGCTAATAAAAGTTGGCCAACCGCAGAGATTGCTGTGCCTGTCCACTGCCGGAAGATTTCTGCTGATCCTCTTGATTACAAAGCTGTCTTTTATCTTTATTCCTTGCCATCCTCCCCCAGGTATCTGGGTGTCTGATCAGGATACGGCTGCTCTGTTAAGTCTACCAGGCTGCAGTATAACCCGGTATTCTCTTGCCTCAGCCTCCCAGAGTGCTATGGTTCCAGGTATAGATATCATGGCTGGCTCTAATTCTTATTCTTGACACAAAATTTCTTCTCATATACCTTATCTCACTAATTTTAATATAGTCTCAACATAAAAGCAACGAAGAAAGAACTTGCTTTTAGCTTTGGAATTAAATCATACTCTTTAAGAATTTGTGCCATTAACATTTCTGGAAAATTCTTCAGTACATTTAGCATACTGTATCTTGTCTCTTTTAATGACTGTAACTTTAGATAGAAAAATGTTAAGCTTTCTCACTTTATTCTCAGTTTCTCCTATAATCCTTGTCTCACAGATCTTGAAAGTGATACTTAAATGATGAACAAGTTTTAATTTTCATTTTAATATTTTGTTAGACTAACAGTTCTACCCCAATTATAGATTATCTATATTGTAATTCTTTTCTACCTACTATAATTTCAAATCTGTTGTAGCAAACGAAAGCTACTTATTCTTTTTGTCATTTCCTGCAGATCCTGTCCAGTGTGATGTGGTTCTTTAGGCAATTACAGCCTCTGCAAAGTAAGTCAATGTTTTTGTCTGTGTCAAGTTTTGGATCCATGAGTTTAAGAGCTCTGTCTTTCTGAAGTGTGGGTTTGGCATGCCCGGTGTAAGTATTCATGAAGGGCCAGTTGAAACCATTTAATTCAGTTCTCATTTTCTAAAAGAGTAACACTGACTTTCGAAGCATGTGGTGCATGGTGACTGAAACCTGTTCGAGCATTTCCTAGGAACAGTTACAGTTTCCAGTCTACGAGCAAACAGGAGGACAGCAGAGACTTTGTTCTCCTAACCTTTGATGTATGGCTCCCCTCTCAAGGAATCAACCTTTATTAGCAGCACTAAAATCTCTCCTTTCACCAGTAGCTGACACTGTGTTTTGTTTTGATCCTGTACATAGCCAGCTAATTAAAACCCACGACATTGCACCCAGTGAATGTCAATTACCCTGAGGCAGCTCACAACTGCGGAGCTGGCCTGGACCAGATTTTTGCTTCATCATCATTTCCTGGCTCACATATTTATCTCACTTTCTTGCCTACAGTGAAAAGCGCTCAAAATGAAGTTTTCATATTTTAGGGAGTCTTGGTCTGCTCATTTATTTATTTTTTTTAAAGATTGGAAGCAACAAAAACAATGCTAAAAAATTTCAAATAAGATTGTAGGGAAGTAATAATGGTAAGTACGTTACATGTTATCTTCAAAATATTTGCTCATATTACATGATGTATATAGGCATGAAAAAAATGGTCAACTAATATAGGCATAAACCTTTCATTGCAATGAATTAATAGCAATTAGTAGTATAGCATATATATATATATATATGTATATATGTGTGTATATATATGTATGATAGTTAAGAAATTCATATTGTTTATCTAGAGGCTGTATTTACTATTCTGTGAAGTCTACTTACATTGCCCAGATTGTCCAATTTTGATAAACATACGCTGTCTTCTGTCTACACATTTTCTGAAAAGTGAAAATTGTTGAATCATGTTATCTTCTATATTCTTTTCTCTTTCACTTTTTTCAGGTAGGTTTCTGAACCATAGAATCTTCTCTTTTTCTTTCAGTTAATTAAGAACAATCAACATTCTAAAAATGCTGTAATAGATAAGTTTATCCACAAATCCACCAAATTTATAACCCAATGGCTTTTGTACATCATGTAACATAACATCAGGAAGTTTCAATTTTTTTTCGGTATAACTCTGTATACAAAAAAGGGGGGTCAGGGAGATGGCTTATAGAATAAATGCTTGCCTGGCAAGCACGAGGGTCTGAGTTCAATCCCTGGTTACAAAAAAAAAAAAAAAAAAAAAGAAAAAAAACCTCTGTATACCTTTCTTCCTTTTATTGTTTTGATGGCAGATTTCTAAGCAAATGATTTTTAACCAATTATTTGTACATTTTAGGTATACATAATGACCACATTCATCACAAGGAATACGTACCTGTGCATAACAGAACTTGATTGTTCTCTCAACCCCCAACTCTCCCTTCAACTCTCCTTCACCTCATTTACAAAAACTCTTTTCTTTATTTTCTGATTTGTTTTCTTTTCCCTTTTCCCTTTTCCCTTGCTTCTCGCTACTTCCCTTGTTTTTTTTTTTTCTTTTTTCTATTTTTAATTAGGGATCAAACTCAGGACCAGGCAGGGATTTATGTTACTGAGCTATCTCCCCAGCTCCCCCTTGCCATTTTAACATTTTCTTACCATTTCACAATATCTATTATGCATTCAATCTTTATGCATTCTTTCAGTTTCTCACACCTGAGAAACAGTGCAATATTTACACGTGTCCAATTTGTTTTACTTAACAGTATGGCCTCAAGGTGCACCCATTTATCTAAAAGTATCTCAAGTTTATCCTGCTTTTTGGCAGAGTAATACTGTGTTGTATAAAAGAAAGCCATATCTTTATACATAAAATAAAATGCTGGGCATATGGGCTATTTCCAAGATTTAACTATTATACACTGTGTCACTATAGACATGGGTGTTCATAGTAAGTGATTCCAACTTTTAATCTCAAATATTAAAATGATGATTTTCTGCCAATACAGAACTCTACCATCACGGCCATGATCCAACATGGTGTTGGACACAAAAACAACAACGTGCAACTTCTGTCACTCCAAGACTAACTTCCATGTTCTTCTTCTCACCCCCAAATAAACTTACTGCTTCCTTTCTGAGCACACCAACAACCCTCCAATCTTTTCTCTGCAGAAGGCTGTGCCCACCCATGTGAACTCCATCCTGAGTTCAATCTAATAAAAACTCATGCCCCAGCCTCCTGTAAGGAGCCTTGCAATCTCTGGCAGCCCTCCTGTGCCAACAAGAAAGATTCCTTTTCTCTTGTCAGTGTCTTTCCACAGCACAAAAAACCTTACACACAATTCTTGCTTTTCTTTGCCATACTTCCCGTAAAAGCAGAGCTAAAGCTCTAGCCATTGTTTGGAGAAATATTTTTGCTAAATGGATACGTTTCCCAGGCATAGTGCAATTTACAATCTTCCCTTCTCAGCCTTACAGAATGCTGGGATTTTGATATGCACTGTAACACACAGTTTACCAAAAATCTTTCATATTACTTATTTAAGGCAATTGTTAATCTTTCCATCTTCCCAATTTACTAATTATGCATAATGATCTCTAGCAATTCAAAAAAATTTATAACTTTTTGATTTATATACATTGTTGGTCCAAATTTAATCTTAAAGTAGTTTTCCCTGAGATGATTTTGTTTCAAAATATTAGACTGGCATTTGTAGTGAAATTGAATGCACAAATGGCAAATTTGATCAGCAAGGGTCAT
>NW_004524932.1:446306-447686 GCF_000260255.1 Octodon degus
TATTTTCAGCCTGTTACACATATGACAAATTTCTCATAATCATGTTGTAGCCTTAGCAGATATGGGCCAAGGAAGTCAGAAATCTCTCAATCCAGATTTATGTTCAATGACTCTTCACATGTCACAGCAATAATGAAGACTAGACAAATAATGGATACAAAAATCGCTTGCACTATAACAGATAATACAGTTTTTTGATAGATAAATGCTGTAGCAGAGAGAAGGTGTGCATAGTGAATTAACAAAAGCCAGTCCAGTATTCAATTCCTTGTTAATCTCTATCTCTCTCTTGTTTGGGAATTCGTATACTCCCCCATTGCACCTACTTCATGTGCTAGCTGGAGATCCCTCATCTCTTGAATGTCAGCCAGTGGTGACTATCCTGGGCAAATAGAAGTGATCAAAAAGGCAAAATTCTGCCTTCCGGAGCTTGTAGTGCTGGAGTAAGACAGCAGTCTTGGTGGTACATTGTGCCAAAATCAGAGTTAGTTGCTGTCACAAGAGCTAAGTGAAGGAAGATGCACTCTATTACCAGGGCAGGGCACGATTGGAAGGTTTTCCAGAAAAGGAAGAACTGTAGTGAGACTGACGAATACGCAGGGAAATTAGCTAAACAAATACAACAGAAATGTAGTAGAAATGTAGGAGAACCACAGTAAACCTAGCAGCTCTGAGCAAAGACTGGCAGTTATTGTGAGAGGGGGAAAGGTGTCTTCAGCAGGAGAGGATTCAGACCACACCGGGCGTGAAGGTCAGAGCAGTTTCTGGAAGTCTAGTGGAACAGCAAACGGCTACCACCCACCTACAAGGCAAGTGGAATACGACCCTGTGGCAATAGGTGCAGATCACACATTGGTTTTCTACGACTGGGACCAAAATATCTGACTGGCACGGTGTAAGTGAGGAAGGGCTTACTCTGGCAAGTGGTTTCAGACGCTTCAGTCCCTCTCCAGCTGGCTGGACAGTAAAGACATCAAGGAGAAAGGGCTCAGGGGAAAACGTGCACTCCCCAACCCAGCCAGGAAGCAGGGCTTACCAGGTGGCGCTTCAGAGAGCAACGGGGTGGAGATGAGGAATTTCCCAAGGCGCTATCTGCAAGGACTGGCAAGGCGCTCCTTGATCGGAAAAACCTGTCTCTGGAATCCCTGAGGCCAATCAGATTGGCTGCTGACACTCTTTCAGAGCTCCTTAAAGCGCGTTTTGGGGACATAATAACCTCTCAATAAGTTGTTGCAGAAATAGATAACTGTTAATAAAATAGAAACATTTCAATTCATAATGGAATAAAAAGCACCACAGGCTTACCTATTCTTTTAGATACTTCTTAGAAGATACAATAGTGCTTTGTGGTCTATAGGCTCAGATTCAAACTAGCAGTTC
>NW_004524932.1:447817-453753 GCF_000260255.1 Octodon degus
TTATTATTTATTATTATTTATTTATGTATTTACTTGATACAGGGTATCTCTATGCAGTTCAGACTCGTAGGGATCCTACTGTCTCAGCCTCCCCATCACCGGGGTTACAGGTGTGCACCATCAGCTCAGTTTTGGTAGCCAGCACATCGTGCCCGGGGCTCTGGGGCAGGAGCAGCCTGCACTACCGAGGATCAAACCCTGATCTTGGCTCCTGCCAGGCAGCGACTCAGACACTGAGCTATCTCCTGAGGCCTGTAAAACTATTTTTGACTAAAGGAAGTTAGCTAAGTAAATTTGTGATTATAATTAGACTTTATGTAAAAATTTCATCAGATTGAAAAATATATCCCAAGATTACCTTAACATTGTCTTTAAATATATTTTAAATCAGCATAGTATAATCTTCACTGTACTTGAAAATATGTGTTGTGACTCCTTTAAATAACTTTAGACCTTTTTAAGGTAGTAACTTTTAAACAAAAAAATTACCAAATAAAATTGTCTTCAAATTAAGAACAGAAGTTTATCAGTAGTCTACACTGTTCAATATCATTCTTGCATTTGTGAAATGAAATGATTTTAGAATATGAGGGGCTAGGGAGATAGCTGAGGGGTCTAAGCACCAGCCTAGAAAGCACAAGAACCTGAGTTAAATCCCTGGATACTGCATGCTCCTGCCAGCCCAGAACCCTGGACGCCTCATGCTAACCACTAAAATTAGGCATGGTAGCACACACCTGCAATCCCAGCACAGGAAAGGCTGAGACAGGAGGATCACTATGAGTCAGACCTTCATAGTGGGACACTGTATTAAATAAATAAAATTTTTAAACCTGAAACCTTTAGAATAAAATATATATTTTGGTTGTCATGGTTTAAAGATCTTAGATCACTTTGTGTCTATCATCAATCATTGAATTTAACAAAAGCCGTGCTTATAGGAAGAGAATTTCTTGAATTTGATTCTGTAAATGTGTAAAATTTTAATGAATAGCTTTGTGATCCAATTATATTCTGACTGTCATACTAGGGGACTGAAAAAAAGAAAAAGAAACAGTTTGTCATCTGTCTTAAACTTACACAAGTCAACACCAATCTTTTCCCCCTAACATTTATTTTAAATGCATATCTAGGACATTTGAAAAAGTGGTAAACTGACAAGCAAATCAAAATTGTAAGAAATGTTTGACATCTTTACAGATAAACTCTTGCTTTTGTTGTTGTTGTTGTCATTATTGTAGTTTCATCTGAAATCTCTGGCACCAAGAGGCAGATATGACAGTATGTATGAGGTCATTCAATGGGGAAGGATGTCTCACGTCATTTTAGGATTAAAAGCTACAACTTATTAAAGAGGTTCTTTTCAACACAAATGCAGACATTCAATCAGACCATGACACATACTAGCACTTCTTATAGGAATAACATTATTTTCTCTATGGACATTGTTTCTGCCACAGAAGTATAAGTTCTACAGTTCCAATAAAATCTAAATATAAAGAATTCCTGAGCTTACACTGAGGTATATTTATTTCCTATTTTGTCCATCATCATGCTACACAGTTATTACATAAAAAATGAGCATGATTCCCAAGTAAATGATTTTTTTCACGTCTTCCCTATTTTTCATTAAACTGTCTGGTCCCCCCAAATATTGCTTTTTCTCTTAAATAGAAACACAAAGATTTTAGCATGTTAAGAAGCATAATTACCCACCTGTCAGCAGAATATTTGCATAGGCAAAATGGCTACAGGATGCAATTGTATTTTAGTGGTCAAAGCAGTTTTAATGACTTTCGTATTAATATCTTGACCAATCAGATATCGATGGCTAAAGACAGCTTCATCAGCAAGAACGGTTTATGTGACAATTTGTCCACAAGCTCTTTTGTACTGGAGCACTTGAGAACAGTCAGAGCATATCCTAGAAGTCTTATTAGTAAGGATTTACCTAACTTCTCGGTTCCTAATTTAACAATGATAAGCCTTATGCTGCTGTAAATACTTTAAGGCATTTTACAATTACAAAGCACAAATAATGTTTTCTTCTACAAACACTATGTATATAGCAATCTATCATCTAGCTTGCTAGGTAGCTATCTGCCTACAGATCTTTCTGTCATCTACATATTTAATTACTTTCCAGTTAACTTCATTGGGAAATTACTTAAAAGTTACAAGACTTTAACTGGCAAAATTTTTAAAATAAGTCAATTTGAAATATGTGACTCTTCCTCAAAAACTATGGCAACAGGATTTGGGTCGAGAAGTCAAGCATCATTCTTAGGACGACATTCATTTGGATGCAGTATTGCCTACTCTTTAAATTAATTCACTTTTTGAATTATAATTAAAAATTCTGTCAAAGCCCTTGCAAGCCTAACACTGCATGCTCCCAAATGTATTGCTCTTCTCTCTGCACCATCTGCACCTGTGTCTATGGTGAATTGCTCAAGGAAAATGGAGGTGCATTGGGTAAAAGCCTGAAAAGACAAAATAAAGCTCAACTTGGAGCAATTTGGCATCACTGCATACAGCTGGGAAGAGAAAGTGGCAGATGGATTATGTTGACTTTCTGAAGTTAGAAATGAGAAGGCTTATATCTAACAAAAAATCTGCATCGACTCTGAGGAAACGACATTGCAGACTTTGAAAATGAAAACCAGGAAATAATAAGGTGACATTTCTAAAATGACACAAGGACAATTGGCAAGTGTTGTTCAGGTATAATTTCACATATAACTCCATTTTTGGTAATATATAGAAGGTAGTAATAAATAAGATTAGGAGGGTTTTTTCTGCATTTACAAAGAATACCTTACAAATGAGTTTTCTCAGCCATGTGTAGACTTTTGCAATTATACCATGAGAGTTGAATATTTAATCAAGCAGTGAATAAAAATTCAGGAGCTGGAGCATGTCTAGGTTTATGTTTAGTCTTCCATTTTTGTATTGAGATATAGTGTTACTGGAATATAAAATATTTCTTAAATGCTTCATACTTGGCAGCTAGAAGGATAAAGAGGACATATCTGTGACTTGTTAAAGAGCTTCCAAGATTTCTTAAATTCCCTTTTCTGATAATAACTTGGCCCATTATACAAAATATTAGGTGAGGTAGAAAATATTTTGTATTCCTGGAAAAAAATTGGCTGTAAATTATAATAATATGTTCATTCTCAAAGTGCTTTGTAGAATTAAACTAAATATTTCTTTGCTGCAATTGGGCCTGCAATCAGGCAAACTGTTGCAGATTGAAATCTATCTAGCCTAACAATGCCATCATTTATTTAAAACAATGGACAGTTGAAATTCCGCCCTAAAAGCTACCAAGAGATATAATCTTAAAAGGTCAGTTATCCCTTCAGCACTACCTGACTTCAGATGCAGCGTGGGTTTTCAATATCCTCTAATTCTTTCTAATTGGGTGTTTGTTTGACTTTGTGTGGGCTCCAGATGTCTCTGAGAGGAGTGAGATGGCAAGGGTCACTTGCTAAGTGGCTTCCTGTACTTAGCATTTCCTCACTTATGTCATTTTGGTGTTTTTGGTTTTATTATAGTGACTTGAAAATCTATATAAATGAGTTTTCCTCTTTAACTGCCCTATCCTTTCCCTGGCAAGAATAACTTTTTCTATATCTAGACTGAAATGAAGAGATTATAGGACCACTTGTGTAATAAAAAATGTCAAAATACACATTTCTCACATTAGCTTGATATTCCACAACTGCCCATCTTTGCTTAATGGTCGCTTGGCTGTCTGGAATCAGGGTCTCAGCACATTTGGAACTGTTCAGTCTTTGGTAAAATTGCTCTGCTGTACTTCCTCAAATGGTTCAAATGGGACAATCATTGTCAAGGTGATCTTGAGCTGTGAACAAGAGGAAAGTGAGGCAAAGTTTTAGCTTTTGAACAGTTACAGAAAAATAAAAAGCATTTAGAAATACCAGACAAGGTTTGTCCATGGTAGAAGTCTGAAAACTTGACCAGATCCCTTACTAATTCTTATTTCAATATAGACAATGCAGGAAAGTAACTTTTAGGTGTAAATTTGCATTTGTTTTAAATATGGGTAAGTATGGAAGATGCTAGGTGCAAACAGAATAGGTCAACTTTTGCAAGGTTTAATGGATGTTGAAATGAATTGTCGCGAAAGTATATTTTCTAATCATTGCAATAGACTTTATTAGATAATCATGTAAATTTATTAAAATATATTTTAATGAATGGGAGAGATCCATTACAATTTTTCTGAAGTTTATTCAACTTTGATATAGACTTTGTATTTCTTTTTTCTAGTGCATTAAGTTATATAAAATTATATTACAATTTAGATGACCTCTGTTAAATTATTATTTTTATGCAATTTTATTTAATTTTTTGAAGAGTAAAAACACAAGCAAAAACAAATAGAAAAAAAAAGGCAGAAACAGGGTAACATATAATACATATGTTACAGATTTTCAAAACAGGAATAGCTAATTAACAATGGTTTTTACATTATCTTTTTTATTGTTAATCTGAGCAACAGATTTGAGCATAGAAAGGGTAATTTTAAATAAATTAATTTTTGACATATCAAACCTAGGTAGATTAAGTAGGACCTGAGGGAGAATGTATCTAAGGGTGTAAGACAAACAAAACTGAAAAATGAAGCATAAGCACAAAAACAGAGATTGAAGAATATCCAATTATATTTATCCACTGGAGAAATTTGAGTTTTCCATGGGATTATGCTGAAGAGAAAAAGTAAAAATTACCTTTCCTTTTCTATTTGAAAATGCTGACATGCTGATTATGACCCCCAAGGAATTAGTGGACATGCATTTTGAGACTAAATTGAAGAACATTGATTTACCTTTTCTGCAGGGAACTCAAGAAAGAATTGTGGTCCCAGGCCTTCTACTCTTTCTCTCTCTGTGTTCTATTCTCTTCATCTCAACCATAGTGTCAGGTTTTTTTTTTTAAATTACATTATAATATATTTATTTGTTTTTCTTACTTCAGTTGACAGCAGTACAGTGGTACTTGGGTTCACAAACTTAATTCCTTCCACGATGCTGGGAAGGTAGCTGTTGTTGGCACCACACGTGGAATTCATGAAAGGCAGCAGCATCCTGCTCAATGCTTCTGTTTCTGAATCAAATGTTTGCAAATAGAAGCATTTGTGAATTGTGGCATTACTATCCAATTATATTTCTACAATAGACTGTAATATTGAATTTGAAGTGCTACCTAAAGGCTGACTGAGACATAGATTCAGGTACACCTATGAAAATGTCTTTTAAAAATAAAATTTAAGAAATAACTTACAATTTTTTTTTTCAGAACCGGGGATTGAACTCAGGCCCTTGTGCTTACCAGGGAAGCACTTATTCCACTGAGCCATCTCCCGGGCCCTACAATTTTAAAAAATACTAATTTTCAAATTTTAATAAAAAGATACTAATACTAAAATGTTGTGCGTATAATATAGATTTTAAATGTTTATGAATGTATGTGCCATGATTTGAGCATAAAAACGGTAAATATATATACTTATATATATTTATGTATTTATCTTTATAAATATTTACATATATAAACATATGTGTCACAACTAATAAATTTTGAGACTCAAATTATTTCTCCATAATCATTTATCCATAATTTATGTCTCCAAATCATTTATGGTTTTTCATACATAATTGTTAGGGTTCTACTATGTGTATTTGTATTATTGTCCCAACTGATGGCGCAAATATTGATACTAGGCATTGAAATATAATTACTATCCTATGCAGACATTCAGCCTTTATAATTTGATTTACTTCCTGCTAAGAAATTTCTAGAGTGATTTTAAACCCTAGGCTTTACTTAAATGGCATTAGGCTCACCATTATTCATTTTAAATCTTAAAGATGTATTTATTCTTCTTTTTTTTTTCAGAACTGGGG
>NW_004524932.1:453933-462704 GCF_000260255.1 Octodon degus
CTAATCAGGCACTTTAGACCACTGAGCTATCTGGCCAGCCTATTTATTCTTGATAAGATTATGAGTCTTTGCTTTTACAATTGCTAAGGACTATTGGCATATTTATCATAAAAACCTAAAATATTATCTAGTATTGTCATATTAAAATTAATTGAACATCTTTTATTTGTTCCAATTTTCCTACTGTACACTGACAACAGCATGTATTAAAAACAAGAAGTGATGGATCAGCAAAGCTTGATTTATTTAACATAAACATAAATAAAAGTACATGGATTTATCAGACAGTTTTCAAATGTAGATTTATTTATCATTCTGGAAATTACATGTACAATATATTAGACCAACTTAATTTTCCCTTAAATGGAAACATGTTACAGAAAGCAGTAGCAATTATTTGTGTTTGTAATCTTGAATTTTAGAAAATACTGTATTGAAAAAAAATTGTCATCTCTGTTTAAACTATTCTGAACGTTAAGGATCTGTATTTTAAGCATTTGTCTCTAAAATTTTTCTCTCTTTTCTTCCAGGCATATTTTTCTTCTTCCTTGCTTATTATCCTGTTTCTATTGCATTTCAAATTTTCCATCTCATTTCCTAAGAGTTATACTTTTTATTTAGCTACTCTTTGTCTGCCTTTGCTTATTCTGCTCGACAAGCTTTCATTTTCTGTACCAATAATATATTTTCAGTTTTTGATTTTCACAAACTCGGAGGTTTTTTTTCTTGAAGCTTTTTATGTGATTTCCTGTGAGACTTCGACAAAACCTTAAAAATTCCCGTCCATAGTTTCCCTGTATTCAAGTCTTTATACACATAGGTTTTGTTTGCCAGCAACTAGTAATAATGTTTTACCACCTGTTCCTATATTTTTCTGTCCGAAGACTTCATCAACAGTTTTGACTTGGTCAAATGTACTTACATGCTGATAGTATGTAATATAATAAGGTGCTCTACTGTCAAACAAGTTTGTATTATATTTTGGCTCATTTTAACTGAATCTTAAATTGGAAGTTGAAATACTACCTGTATTAACTTCCGAAAGAAACTCCTCCTATTTAGCATAGATTTTTAAGTAAGAATAATGCTACACCTAAAATAGTAGGACATCATATACTAATATAAATCCTAACATTGTATTTCTAGTCATAATTATAAATAATCTAATTGACATACTTTTCAACATTGCTAGAGGTCATTTACTTTTGGTTCAAATCCTTAATGATTAAGAATTTCAAAGCAGGTAAATTAAACTAGATGCATTTACTAGGATGCAGAACATTACAGGAGGAAGAGCCTTTCCGCTGGGGATATATTAAGCGCGGGCTAACCACAGCACAGCCACATAATACACCTTACACTTATTACAAAGTCTGCTTGCCTGGACTACACACAATAGCAATATGAATAGTTTTGTTGTGAGTTACTTCTATTCCTTCTGCTGAAAAATCCATGTTTTCTCAAAATATTTATTTTTTAAAGAGTACAAATTAGAATTAAAACAGAGAAAATTACACATAATACAGAATTTCACTTAACAAAGTAATAAGAATTTTACAGTATTTGTTCTAACACATAGTGCTCTCTTCTAACTGGTTATTCATATTACCAGATATATGCAGGTAAAATTCAATGAATAAAAATGATAGAAATTTGTAAGAAATTAAGAAGAGAAAATGTACAAAAAATGCAAAAGCAGACAAAACAAATTAAATATTTCCTGCATCTTTCCATAGACCAGGAGAAATGCGCAGTATAGTTGTCCAAACCATCCTTCATACATAGATAAATCTCTTTCCCCCACTCCCTGTCCTGTCCTTCTCCTCAACTCAGTAACTCTTTCCTTTTGAATAGTTTCATTCCCTTTTACCAGTATATGTCGTACCCTTCAATATTCATTTGTAAAAACATTTTATGCCCAAATATTTGGCATAACTTTATTCTGATATTTAGATATTAATTTGATATTTCTATATTAATTTAGATATTATTTTCTAAGAGCAGTGCAAGGAAAAGTTAATGGGAAGGTTTTCTCATTATAGGTTCAAGAAGTCAAATCAATATTGGTTCACCTTTTTCCACAAAACACTTGTAACACCAGAAACTGACCTTCAAACTTGAAAATCTTCATAAATCTTCCTGTTTTTGACTACCTCTTTCTAAAAATAAATAACAGGATGGAGTAAGGCAATGGAACTTTAAATGGTAAAAGGATCCTGTATTTTATTTCTCATGATTTTCTGGCCAAGGATGGCACAAAACCTATTAGTTACATTTCATGCTAATCATGATTATTGACAATGAAGTGCTGAGCCACTCAGAAATATTAGAAAGGAGTACAACTCACTCCCAAATCTCTAACCTCACAGATGACTAAATTTGCAAAGCTGGTATAGAGTGAATTTTTGCAAGGGAGAAAGTAGAGAGAGATGTGAGAGTGGGAGCTGCCTTGTACTATCCAGAGGGGAGAGTAAAGTTAGTGAGTGGGATTCGGCACTCCTCCTGCCCTGCTCCCAGTGGCTGGAGAGATGACTTCAACTGGGATTGGAGCTGCTTTGGGCTGACACTGTGTAGAGGAAAATCTTGTTGTTCAGAGTATCTCCACACTCAGTACATCATAAAATTTTTTTTTAGTCACTGAACTGTGAAATTTGAGTAGAAAAGGGAAAAGAGAAATGGGACAAGGAAAGGAGCTCCAAACCTTTAAGTAAAGCCCAGTTTAGCCCAGCAGGCTGCTGCTCATCCTGTACCTAGAGGTAAGACTACAATTTCACAGCAATAGCTGGACTTCCCAGCTGGTGTGTGCAGTCTGGGATCAGTATGAGCAACAGTTGTTTGTGTGCTTGTTTTAGCACAAATCATTTAATTTCTAATGGATGGATTGATGTTGGAAATTGTAAGCAGCATTATAATGTTTATTTTAACAGCAGGCACAAAAATATATAATCAGTTTTAGATAATAATGTCACATTGCCAGCTAACAAAATGACATATGGCAAAATTAAATTACTTTTTAAAATGCACACCAGAGCACCTGTGGGAAGCTACCACCAGCAGTAAATGAGCATGCAGGAAGTGGCGCACCAATAAAGGAAGGATATGACCTAATCCTCCAATGCTCTACTAAGCTCCAGCCAAAAGGGTTGCATAATACCCTAGCATAAAAACACCCAACTGTAATAAGTAGATATTGGAGCAAAATAAAAATAACAACATGTTATCTCATAATGAAAAAGCACTTTGCACTCCAATTCAGTCCTATTTGCAGAAGATTTTCAAAAACGAGAAGTCTGATGAACTAATGGTTACCTCATTAACTAAGAAGGAAAACTCAAGAGAACAGTGGAAGTGATTAAGTGAGAATGAGCTTCCATGCCTAGAAAACTTATCATCTGTTATTAACCCCAGAGGTAGGGAACAGTCTTTATTAATCTAATCAAGTTCAAGAGGCAAGTCTTGCTCTGATATAATATCCTGAATGAAATCTTAAACCCTTAATGAAAGTATTCAATAAGGTTCTACAGGTGCTTTCTTTTTGGGAGAATAGACTGCCATAAAGATCTTAGAGTATATGCAACACGGTAGTAATATTTTAAAATGCTATAACTATTAAATCAAATTATGTAACTATAAACATTTCACAAAATCATTTTCACATAATTTTAACTGATGATTAAGACAATGACCATAAGTTGTTATTAATGTCAAATCTTAAAAAGAGATGTATTTAAATTTTCTTGAATATTAAAATTTATCATTGACTACAAAATGTGTAATACAATGACTCAGGGTGCTAGTGGAATTTGATGCTTCTCCTTTAATAGTGTTAGTGAAATCATTCAGAAAGTGTGAAGCATAGTTTAAATTAAAGAGTTGAATGCTTGTAGCACTACCTACTATAGTTGGGAAATATCCCAGCTTTTTAAGAGCAAAACAGGTCATTTTTAACTTATAAAACACTTTAGATAACACCAATCATACTAAAATCTAATATCAATCAAACTAAAAACCTAAAAATAAAATCATCTAACTATAACTCTGTGTAGTAAACAATAGTTGAACTTGGAATTGTCATATGCAATTTTTAATTCAAAGTATGTAGAAAAATATGTACAGTGTATTCTTAGGGGACACATGATGTTCCTGGCCTCTCATTGTAATATAGGCAACTTCAGTCTAATTATACAGAAAGAATTTCAAGGCCAGGGAGATGGCTCAGTGGAATAAGCACTTCCCTGGCAAGCACAAGGGCCTGAGTTCAATACCAGGTTCAGGAAAAAAAAAAAAAAAAAAAAAAAAAAAAAAAAAAAGAATTTCAAGTCAAATTCATTCATCTGTGCTCTAACCAATATCTTTTAGATTGTTGATAAAATAATCACAAGGAACACAACAATTTTCAGAAAACAACTATTATATTGGTTATTGTAATGCTTGATGCATTGTGTCAACTTGAGAAGTTGGAAGCTTGGTTAGATGGTTCAGAGACTCCACACTCAGGGTGTAAAGGTCTCCCCCAAAGATGTGGAGGTCCCTCCCTATGGTGTGGAAGGCCCTCACTAGAGTGACTCAGTAGAAAAAGGATATTAAAATGGAGTTGAGGAAGGCTTCTGTATGTCACTTCTTCCAAGGAGCTCTGGGTCTTCTCAGTCAGTGCAGCAGAGAGAGAGGTTCACTGGATACTGCAGCTGCTTGTCTTCCTTCTGCTTTGCTATTTTCTGCTACCATGAACTTCTGCCCTGTGACATGTGCCAGTTTACCGAGCAGCCAGCAGACCATGGACTGAAGCCTCCACTAACTGTGAGCTAAATAAACCTTTCCTTCCTTAATTTTGGGTGTCAGGTATTTTGTCCCAGGACTGAGTAAAACATAACTGAGACAACTTTGTATGCCTAATTTGCAAAGGAAATAATGAATGCTATTATTATACCTTAAAAATGATACAACTTCAACCCAAGGAAAGTTCAATAACACTTGAATTTAGAAAATTCTTTATTTTAATCATCAATGTAACTGATGCTCAAAACTTAAGATGCATATATGACTCACAGGTATCGATGTCTTTTATAAAAACTATTATACCATTTTGTTCTTTAGTTTTAGGAAGAAACCCAATTTGGGCTATGGATTAAATTATGCTAGTCACCAACATAATGTGTTAAAATCAATAATGTTTTATGGGTTAATGGGAGATTTAGGGATGAGTACTCTACTTTTCCTTGTGTACAGTGGAGTAAGTGAACATTATAAACACACATTAATCTAAAAAATCCATATAACAGCAGAATACATTAAATTCCATTGTATGAAGGGTATATTTAAAAATTTGACATTACACGTAGCCCAAATATGTCTGTCATCTTGACCAAGGTACACAAACCATTCACTAGCAATCGTATTTGGATGTATATAATGACTACTGATAAAGCAGAACGAATCAGAACATCAATTGTCAACATGTAGAGAATGTCACAGATTGTTCACAGTAGATCAATATGCCAAACTTTGAATCCTTCAGATGTGAAAGAGAGTTAAATCTGATGCCCTCTAGAATTAAAAATGTAATGATTCACTCATAAAATCTACATAAGGATAAATATACTAATCCATGAACCAATGGTGACTACAGCGAATGGTTATAAGACATGAAATGCAAGGCTATAAGTAACCAAATGGGGCAAGCTGAGGAGCTCACAGGGTGAATAGTGAATGTGGCTCCCAAAGGGGCTTCGCTGAGTGATTCTCCTGGTAGGGTCTTCTCCTGGTGCATTTCATAGAGTAAGAATATTAACTAGTCCAGTCTGTTAAGTGATTTTTAAATGAAGATTGTTAAAAATGTTAATACTAAACGTTTGTTGAACATGGTGTGCATTATTCATCGCTGGTAGTAGATGTTTTCCATAAGTGACAGATTAACAGGATCTTCTTTCCATACCAAATGTTATCATTCTGTTCTGAAGGAGAGAGCAATGGGGCTTATAATAAGTGCAGTGATGACTGTACAATAAAGTGTGACCTAAATAAGATGAGTCAGGTCAATTTTTAAGATTTGTGCCCACACCTCTCAAACCACTTTCATGCAACTCCCTCCATTATTCATAATCATCCAGCACTGAGTTTCACTGAACATTGCAGTACCAATTTTCATCAAGGGCGGAATAATCCATAGGAGACCCTTGCATTTACAGGAAGTAATGCTTTGATATGGGGTCAAGGACAATTTTTTTGTGTGCTGGAAATACTGGCTCATAAGGTTGGGATCAAGAGCATTAACCTTAGCCAGGTAGGCTCACCTTTTAAAATGTAATGAGATCACAGAAACACTGTAGCGGCAATCACTGGATTCAAACACTGGTGAGCCCGGGGGCTGTCTGGTCTTGGAAAGTGGGCCATGGAAGGATGGCGGAGTGCCAAGATATAAGTGAGAGGCTGTATCTTCATTTTCTTTTCTTTTTAAAAATATTTTTCTTTTTTTTTTTTTTTTAACCGGGGATTGAACTCAGGCCCTTGCACTTGCCAGGGAAGCGCTTATTCCACTGAGCCATCTCCCCAGCCCCAAAAATATTTTTATTGGGAAACAATAATGAGACAGTTTCACTACTGATTATTAGTACATTGTCAATAATTAATACATTGCATATTGTTGTCCTAGTGGTTATTCATTGCACAAGATGCAGACCTGATATCCTGTCTCAAACACTATTAGAACAAACCTCTCTATTCATTGAATTAAGAGAGTGGAGCTGTATATCTCTCCTAACTGTTTTGAGTATACAGACACAAAATGGTCATTCATTTGTTTCCCCTTTTTTTGGTTAGTTTTGTCAGAGAAGGGCTTTCCATTGTCATTTAAATACTGTAGGTGCATGAATTCAGCAAAATATCCCAATATAGTCCAATAGTCCATAATAGTAATGAGTTTTCTGTAAGACTGTCAGTGTCCAAAGCTGTTGACTTAAACATTTTACAGCTCATCATATTAATATGGCTTTACTTTTGATACTTCATTTTCATACTGTATCTTCTTACCTAGCTCCTCTTTTCTCTCTGTTCTCTTACCAAGGTAATGTGATCAAATCCCTTTTTCTGTGTCACTCAGCATCAGCCACATGTGGACTATAGCTGTGAGTCAATGCAATCCGTTACTTCTTTAAATTGTTCCAGATGTTAGGGCTCAGCCAAGAGAAAATTGCTCAGATGCTGACTCTTAGGATAGTTTAAGAATTTTTCAAACTTTGATTGTCTCTCAAAATTGCACCAAAACCCAAAAAAATCATTTCATGGGATTTTTTAAGCATTCCGGCTAATGCTTATCAAGTTCCTAGGGAACATAGATATATCTAAGTTAATTTATTTTTTCAAAATCATATAATATATACGTTAAATCTTCCACAAGTAAGCATTTAATTACTATATACTTAATCTCACCTATTTTATTTGATCATTTTTATGAGTTTTTACTCAAACTCATTCAGACAAATATTTATGACACAACTATTTTTGCCAATGTATGATACCAGATTAACAGATATAATTTTTATTGATTTGTTCATTAATTCATGCACTTATTTATCCAGTAGTACTCTGGATTAACCCAGGCCCTTTATACTGAGCTTAATTCGCTAGCCCTCTTTGCAATTCTTTCCTGACACTGGCCCGTGCTAGAACACTAATGTGCCAACTCGGGGCTCTAACTAATGGACTTCTTGTCTCAGTATCATAGACTTCTGGGATGTCAGGATTTTACTATCACACCCAATTAATTTTTATCTTTTGATGCATTTATTAAAAGTTTAATTTAAAATCTGGTGGGAAATTCTGACAAATTACATCAAATTTAAATATCGTACTATAACCATAGAATAGTCCTACTTTGATTAAAGCACCTGCTTAGGCAGAACACAGCAGCCAGGGTTCAATTCCCGGCATGCCCTGCTGGCCCCTCCCCTGTGGCACGCTGAAACTGCAATTGAGACTGGGCATGTAGCACGTGCCTGTGATCCCAGTGCTTGAGGGGCTGACTACAGGAGAATCACTACGAGTCTGATCTACCTAGTGAGACCCTGTAGACATTGTCCTATCCTAGCTACATTGAAAAATTAAAAAGAATATTTCTACTCTACTCTTAACAAAATACTATATGGAGTTGTTTTAACAGTGCTGCAGAATGGGTCATAATTGGGAATATGGTGTCCCAATGTGAATATAAAAGAAATCTTAAAAAGAAAAATCACTAACATTCTTATACAATAAAAGATATTTTTGTATATTTACAAACAATTAAACTATGAGTAGTAGTTGAATGACTCAACAAAAATAGCAATGTAAATGTGTATTTGTGTGTGTGTGTGTGCATGTGTGTGTGTGTGTGCATGCACATGTGGCAAGATAAATGACTTTGTTAAGGACCCTCTATGTATTATATACATAAAACAATCCACAAGAGATGTGCTAACCAACGACTACATAGTGGGAGATGGACAATGGTGCACAGATTTGGATCAAGAAAGCTCAATAAGAGATTGAATTTTAGTTATAGTATTCCTTTAAAAACATTGAAATAAAAACAGACTAAACAATATGACTCACTTTAACTGAAATATCTGTTACTATTTGCATGTTTAGAATGTACAAAATGAAATGGACTTTTAAAGAACCAACTTGGGATAGCTCTAAAATGTTGGTACCAATTTTGATACTTTCCTCTAGGAAAATCATGCTTGATATCATTCGATTATTGCAGCAGTAGCTGTGGGTTGAGCCCAAAGGGGCAA
>NW_004524932.1:464204-481151 GCF_000260255.1 Octodon degus
AAGCTGATTTTATAGCAGTAATGTAGAACTTCTCAAAAATTACATATAAAAGGCACCAGCAAGATAGCTGAGCTGACTAAGCACTTGCTTTGGCAAGCACAGGGACCAGTGTTCGATCCCCAGTCCCTAATGCTATGCTGGTCCCGCCCCTCCTGGGGCATGCTGAGCCAGCGGATGAGTCCAGGCCTGGTGGTGCATGCCTGTAATCCTAGCGCTGTAGAGGCTGAAAACAGGAGGATCGCTATGAGTCCGAGCTCCATAGTGAGACCTGTACCACATACATCAAAAAAAGAAGAAGAAAAAGAAAAAAATGATATATAAAGACAGAATTTTAATAAAATGTAAAATATCCTTATAAATTAAATATAGAAATATTAAGTCATTGGAGTTGATATCTAAAAATCCAAAAACAGCATGACGATGTCCCTCATAATTCAGAAGCCTGGCCCCTTTGTACTTTTTTGACTCCCCAAATGGATCGCAAAACTCTGCGGATGTTAAAATTCCCTACATGAAATGATTTAAAATGGCATTTTTTTTTTCATTTGTGTATGTGGTAGAGGGTCTCATTACGCAGCTTGGACTCGTATGGATCCTCCTACTTTCAGCCTCCCCAGCGCTGGGATTACAGGCGCGGGCTCCCGGGCCCCGGCTGTCTCCTGCTCAGCACAATCCAGGATTTGGAGGTCAAACCTCCATCCCTGCGCTCGCCAAAGCAGGCTCTTAGTCTGCGGCGCTATCTCAGCAGCCCTTAAATTAGTTACCTTGTAGATCTGAAGCGTAGGCCCCAGATTCTTGCCTGGTGTGACTTAGAGCTTTTCCAAGGGGTGTCCTGTTTCTAAGTGGATTAATCCCCTGAGGGACTCGCAGCCCGTGTGGAGTCCAAGCAGACTCGGCTCCGCAGGCCCTCCGCGCTGCGCTGCCGCTGGCCATCCTGGGGAGCAGCCCCCCAGCTGCTTCCCGCCGCCGTGGAGCCAACGAGTCTCCGAAACTGTGAGAAAAGACGTACACCTTGCCTCTAGGTGTTGTGCGTTGAACAGCCGACTGATACAGTCTCCGACTCATTCTTGCTTACCGATTTTTGGGTTCATATTTCTTTGGATTTAAGAAGTTTTAAACCTACAATTGAAATCGTATGAATTTATCATGTTTTTGTTGCCCTCCCCAAGGCTTAAAATCTCTTTCTGAGACTAAAAAGTCAAAATCCTCCAAGATTAAAAACATTACCCATTTGTGATAAAAATAAATAAATAAATAAATAAAAGAACCCAGGAGGGACTAAACAGTGTCCCGTGGCCCCCCGCACAACCTAACAAGATGCAAAACCATTCTTGAATACCAGATGTTGCTGAGCATTATGGATTTGAATTGACTTCAGCTATGTGACTTTGCCCTCTAATATCTCTGGTAACTCTAGGGAGACCACAGCCAAGCTTTATGTGATAGCTGATATTTTAGTGTTTCTTTTCAACCAAGGGTGTTTTCCTCCCATAAAACCAGAAGTTTTGTTTGAAACTATACATTAATTTCCCCCTATGAAATAATGCTCCATTTTAAACACCATTGCATCTTCAACATCATACATTTGAATAGAAAACTCCCTCACTACACTCATGCACAATTAGAAAAAAAATCATTCATAACAGTTGTATTCTCATTTATAGTCACTGAATTCCTTAAAAACTACTATGATTAATACCAGAAAGATAGTGATAAAAAAGTATATATAGTATAGTGTATTGATTAACATTTTACTCATATATTTTTTTTCTAACCATATTGCTATTAAAAACCATACCACCGCCATTTCCTTCCAAAAGGGAATCTATTTTCAAATATCCTTTTCCTGAAAGGTTTAGGAGCATGATTTGCCCCTATAGGAAGTGTTGTCAGTTTGGGCGATGTAAATGAACAGAAAGCCTTAACAAACTCAGTGGTTGGTGTTCAGAATAATAAAGTTTGCCTAAGCTTGCATTTTACATCTTTTTGTCACTTTCTATTTGGGAGAAAATTTCTAGATACCTTTCCAGTTTGCAAATATTTGTTGCAGATCTATCCAAGAATAATTTCTTCTTCTTCTTCTGCAGTTCTCTAGTGTTGGCTTTTATCCATAACAACATTCGAACTTTTGCTCTTCCAGCTCATGGACATCAAGGGAAGCCTGAATGCCTGCAGTGGTGATCCTGTTCTTTGCAGGGTGCCGGGGCTCTTTCCCTCCGGCAATCCAAGACCACGTATGTTCATGCCCTGCTTGGCAATAGACTTGATTCTTTTCATTTGTGAGAATGGTGATTGTTAGGAAAAACCTATTATTCTGATACTAAAACAATTAATAAAATTTTGTATGTTTTCTTTCTCCAAATGTTTGGGAATATAGTTAATAGCAAACTCAATCTGAAAAGAAATATTATTATTTTTATTCCAACCTGATAAATTACAAAATGATCTCTGTAACTATATTTACATACCATACATGCACCCAAACATATATCAATCTGTAAATTAGAACTTAACAAAAGAATTAGTCCAGGCTTAATTAATAAACTGTCCCTAAAATACAGAAAAAAAAAAAAAAACCTGTTAAGACAGTTTCTTGTTCATGTGATTCCCCATATAAAAAAAATTATGGGTATCTTTGAAATGAAAATAATATTGGGTGCCTCATTTGCTAAAATACTGAAGCAATATATAATGAGAGTAAGATGCATAATTGGATTTAATCTTTAGAAATCTTTATTAGTGATTAGATTTCAAAGAGATAATTCTTATGGAGTAAATTATTAATTTTTTAAAAATTCTATTATTATCTGTGAGTATATTTATTGTCACCAAAAAATTAAGCAAATTTGCTATATCAAGGATTTTTTTATTTCACTCTTTACTTTTAAAATGATAATATGATTTATATTTTTTTGAGTTCTAAAAAGGATGACACACCTACATGTATGTATATATGACAATCTCTATGTACTTGCTATATTTGCTAAAATTATTTAGAATAAAATGATTTGCTTTGCAAGAACAATTAAGTGAAAGTATTTTATAATTTGAATTAAAAAACATAAAAAAACAAACAATATAACATTCTATACTTTATTCAACTATTGAACTCAACCAATGAAAAATTAAATTAATTTGTACTTTTTCAAGTTATTGGCATTTTGATGACATTTAATTTGAAATAGAAAAAACTTATTACAACAATATTAACTGGATATTTTCTAATTGTTGTCAATGATAACTGCATTTAGCTCTTCAGAAGATTTCTGATATCAAATTATTCTCAAAAGCACATATAAATGTGTTATTCTTAAATAATTTACTTTTGCAACTGTTCAAAGTTTTCCAACAATATCAGTGTGCTAATTATCTAATTAACTGGAATAGACAGTCTAATTATAATTCTAAAGTTCACTGTAGATATATAATTATTTTTGTAATCATTAACTTGGCTTAATCACCTTTAACACTAGTTTTTTAGGTCCTCAATTAATTAGTTTTACTAACTAATTACTGAATACAGATAAATTTGATTTTCATTAAGATCTTATAGTATCTATTGTCATCTGGGTAAGAATATGAGGACATTATGGACATGACATTAGGCAAAGTTCACTAAAGGTCAGCTTTTGTCAAACTCAGAATTTCTAAAATTAATTCATGAGGACACAGATTGGATACAGAGCAAAAATCTTGTCATTAGGTTCTAATAGAATCATCATTTGCTTCTATATACAAAGTCTTTGTTCATTAGATTAAATGATACAGAAAAATACTATTTTCATGGCTTTAACTAAAATATGCTTTAAGAAAAAAATGAGAAATAATACTTTATTTGAAAGTCAGTATAATTTTTCTATTGTTAGTGTTTATTTATTTTAAGATACTTTTCAATTCTTGTTTCTAAATGTGTTCGTCTTTACTTTTTCATTTTAATACCAGTACACAGTACCTTTAGTTCTGAAAACTAGATATAACTGTTTCTCTTTGCAAACTGGTATTCACTTTAGAAAGTCGGATACTGAAAGTCATTTACTTTGGCAAATTATCTTCATTATATATTCTGGAACTGAGTTCAATAGATATTTTTTCCCTTTGGATTATTATTTGGATGTAATACACAGATTTGGTCCCCAAAGATGAAACAAAATATTTACATATTTATGAAAAATAAGTAGTCAAATACATCTGAAATTATGCATATGAATACCCAATGGCACATACACTATAATTTATATTTATAACTTTAGAAATATTGCCATCTGTCTTGCAAACAGCAAGAGACCAGCCTAAAATATCTTTGGTGCAATTGATTTATTTTAAATTTTATCATTTAAGCATTAAAATAGAAAATAATTCATATAAATTGCCTAAACAATTAGAGAATTAAAAATATGTTAGCTTTTTGTTTATAACTTTAACCAGGAAAATGTTTTCATTATAGAAAACAATTTAAGAAATAGTAAGAAGTCAGAAAATTTAGTATTCAATAACTTGTAGTACAGAGTACAAATATGACCCTCAAACACTCATATTATCAAGGTCTGATAATGGATCTTATTACATCCTTCCCCACACTCTAGGATAGAGGATGCACAAAATTTATTGGGCAGTTTGCTCAAGATCAAATGATGTTGTGTCCTTGGAATTTGTAGCAGTTCTCCTTAGTTCTGAATCTCCTATACTTCTAATCTGTATAATCATCCCTTTCCAAGCAACAATCAGAAGACCAAAATATGAACATTGCCTCTTTCCTAAAGAATTGTCATTGCAACAGAAAAACCTGTCCAAAAAATAATGATCTAAATAATTAAGATACTATACAGTCTATATCTATTTACTAATCTCTAGGTATACAGAACTTCGGGCAATTCACTATAATTGTGTGAAAGTTACTTAATTTGAGTTGTCATTTTATTGCACATAACACGCTGCATAATTCTCCACATTTGGGCCAGCAAACACTGAGTAGAGAGATAAAGAAAGACAAGAGAGACAGAGGCTACCTCTGCCAAAGGAGGGATGTCAGGAGACTTTCACTCAAAAGAAAGCCTGAACTGACTGAAACTCTCTGTTTTATTGAGGAACCAACAAAGTTGTTATGTTCTGCTGAGCAGGGTTGCATATTTGAGATGAGAAAGGCATGACAGCAATTATGTCGAATTGATACCTGCACCAAATTCCTCCTAAGGAGTTTCTTCTTGCTTCACAGCAAGGGTTGTCCCTGCTCCCGCTGGCACAACACCTCAGCTTGAGGCTTTCCAGATCCTCGGGCTTGGTGGTGATTTGCACCTTGACTCAACTCAAATGTTCACCCATTGGGTGCCTCAAGGAGCTCCACAATAATTCAGTAAGATTATTTGAAGAGTAAAAGTATATTGAAACTACTGCTTGCTTGAAATTCATTACTATATAGATGCTCTTTGTCTCATTGAAAGTATAAAAATATCTAGAAACTATTGCATAGGAAATACACAAGTAAAATACAAAACACTTATAATTTATGATTTCAGAAATGAATGGATGACACGGTCTATACATAACCCACTCCAATACATAAATTACTCTATTTGATAAGATTATATATATATTTCCTTTGCTCATACGCCATTATAATTAAGGCATTAACTGATTTGTAGCATTTAATTGCTGCTATTCTAGACACATGTAAGCATATATTACTTATATAAAAATATGATAGGCATGACAGATAGCTCGGTGGACTAAGCACCAGCCTGGCAAGTGAAAGGACTTGAATCCGCTCCTCAGTGCTGCATACAGTGCTGGTCTTCATACCATGCTGGCCACAGAAACTGGGTGTGTTGGGTCACGCCTGTCACCCCAGCACTGTGAAGCTAAGACAGGAGGATTACTATGAGTCCAAGCTGCATAGTGAGACTCTGTACCAAATCCATTTTTAAAAGATAACAAATCCTTCATCTTGTATATTTTTTCATTTAAAAGTATTTTTATTTAAATAATTTTGGTGGTTTCATATCATTCCTTTGCAATAGGTTAAATATTTTTGCTGATGCAAAATTTTTATTTTCATTATACGCCTGGTTATCTCCTATTATGAAGAATATTTCAGTAAATAGTTTATCCCTGAATCATATCATATATATCCAATGATATGAATGGTGATATGAAGAGATTGGGTGGATTGCTTGATTTCTGCTGTGGAAGTGGTTGTTACTTGTTCTTACTTCCTAATTTTTGGCCTAAGTAAATACCTTTAGTATTTCACTATACCCTTTCTCCTTGACCTTTGATATGCGATCTTTAAATTGTGTTCACTTCAAAGATGTTTTTATTCTTTCTCTCTTAATTCTATTTTCATTCTAAAGAGACTATTAAAACAATAAAATGATACAGAAATTTAAAACAATCTGATAGGAAATTAACAATGATTATTGTATTGCATGTTGTTATCTTCAAATTAGTTACTCAGATTATGAGATACAGGCATGAAAACCTGATCAAACAACACAAGCCTGACTCTTCCTTTCCTCATTCAGCCCTGTGACTCTTTGTAGACCAGAGCATGCTGGAGAATGAATGCACACAGAGGTATAAAGAGACTTTCAAGTTTCATCTTGTTTGTTCTCCATCCTTTATATTCATCACAAGAACACATGCACAGTAGCCTTTCGGAAAGATACAAGACACATCTCTGGGACAACCAAGTCACCGCACCTAGCCCAAGAATCAGTGAAGGCCAACAAAGAGCAGAGAGAAAGAAATTTAGCTTCTTAAATATTGAATTTTAGGAGTAGTTTTCTGTAAAGCCTGGTCAGGGCAATAAAGAGTTTATAATGTCAGATTTTAATATAACTTGTAGAAGAGAATATAATAGTATAGTATGTAACTTGATTATTTGGCCAGTTTGACATGTAAGTAGTGTTTACTTATAGTTTCAAAGCTATTTTATTTGAGACATTCATCACTTTGTACACAATTAGAAAACAAAATTCTGAATTTGTCAGAACTGAATTTTAACTACCTTACATTCATCTTCTATTTGATCTTAATATCATTACATATATATATAATGATATATTATATATATATACACACATATATATAGCATGTACTTCACTTACCTATGCTCAAAAGGAGTGGTAAAGATTAATTTCTCAACCATAAAAATGAGAAGCAAAATAATGGAATTTATGTGAAGTACTACAAAATAAGAAACTGGAAAGTAACTCGGCCTATAATTGTTTCCACAATTTTTACGAATAACAAAGATAGGGGCTGGGGAGATGGCTCAGTGGAATAAGTGCTTCCCTGGCAAGTGCAAGGACCTGAGTTCAATCCCTGGTTCTGGAAAAAAAAAAGGAAAGAAAAAAAAGAAAATTAATTCATTTGGAGAAAAAATATAATCACAGTTTACCACCATTGGCCTCACTGAAAAAATTTCAATTTAAAGGCTCTATTATGGAAAAAAGAAATATGCAGTGAAATATAATTTTGAAATGTAAAGAAACAATAAGATATTGATAAATGTGTTCATAAAATAGCAAAATTTTGAAAACTCTCCTGGGCTTATTCAAAAGTTACATTTTTATTAACTCTTTATCTGCATTTTTCTTCTTTCCCAAGAATTGAAAACAAGCTGAGATAACAGCCTTGTTGCCTTAATATAATATTTAAAAATAATTTTCAATATTTCTTTATGATAAACTCTATATAATTTATTATTCTGCTGTGGTACAAATAAGTAAATAAATCAATAAGCCTAGAGGAACACATGTTAAAGAATTAAAAAATATGACAAATCGTTACATATTCTAAAACTGTGCTTGCATTCAGGAAAAGACTGTGAGATGAAATTAAAAATATAACTATCCTATTTTAAATAATCAAATATTGTTTATTAGATTTATTAACTTTTAACTGATACATAAAAATTAATATTATACATATGTTGGAGAACCATGTGATGTTTAAATTCTCATAAATATTTTGTAATGTTCATATCCAGTTAAACATACCTCCTTACATTGAAGCTATTTTTGTCAGCAGTATCTGTCATCTCTACTTACCCTACTATGTAATTCCACTGAACTCAGGATGTTGCACTTGCTAGACAAGCGCTTATTCTACTGAGCTATCTCCTTGGCCCTCACACTGAAACTTCCTACACATATCTGAGGATAACTTTGCATCCTCTGACCAAGCTTTTCCCATCCTGCCTTTACCCTGACAACTTGTGGATAGCTTCTTCCATTCACTTTCATGATGGGGACATTTTTATGTTCTATTTAAATGACTGAGTTCAAGTAATACTTTGCTTTCTGGGTCTGACCTATGTCACTTAACCCAATGATCTCTAATTCAGTCTGGACTTAGTAGATACCTCATTGTGGCATTAATTTGCATTTCCTTGATTAATAGTGATAGTCAGCATTTTCTCAGCTACTTGATGGCCACTCTTTGTTTTCTATTATAGATTTTTTAATCTACTATTTTTACATTTTTAATGAGTTACTATTTTTACATTTTTAATCAGGTTATTATTTTAGTTGATCTCATTAATGAGAGACAGAGAGAGAGAGAGTGTGTGCGTGTGTGTGTGTGTGTGTGTGTGGCTGTGTATGTGTGTTACTATGTATTGAACTCAAGGCATTAGCAATGACTTCTCCCAACATTTGTGTGTATTTTATTTTCAATATCATCCAATAAGTTGCCTATGCTGGACTTGAACATGTTATTCTTCTGCTGTAAACCAAGTACCTGGCCTGCTCTTGGATTTTGAACTGTTTTTGTATTCTGACTATCAGTTCTCTGTTACATACCTAGTTGGCAAATATTTTCTTCCATCCTGTAAGTTTTCTGTTCACTCTGTTTATTTAGTTTAATTTGCAGAAGTTTTTTTGTTTGATGTAATTCTGTTGGTTTTATTCTGCTTTATTTCTTGTTGTTTGTTTTCTTTGCTTTTACATTTGACACTTGGGCAAAACAATTTGTCCTTCACATGCCTTGAAATGTTTCTCTAGATTTTCTTCTAGTAGTTTCAGAGTTACTATTCTACATTTCTTTTTGTCCTTAATCCATTTGATTGATTTTTAAGAGATACTGTTGTACATTGCTTCTTCTGCATATGCCTTAGTGAAGAGTGACACAATTAACTTATTCTCCAAATAATTACATCTGGCTTGGATAAGTGCCTGTAAGAAGGATGTTTTATGTTAGCAGACTATTGAATTTTAAGTGTCCACAATTTTACCTGAATTTTGTATAATGCAAGCATTCATTTTCATTATAGGTATAGTGTATCAATAATGTTTTGCTTCTTTCTTTGCTTTAGATATTTGTAACATAAGGGAACTAAAAGAAACATGATCCTGGAAAGATGATGTGTATAAATAAGCCGAATCTGCACTGCGTATATGACTTATCTTCAAATATCTAAGGTGCTTCACTTACATCAATGATATGTGAATGTTAAGATTAGAGAAATCATAGATTATAAACATCTATTACAAATTTTCCCATATATCTTTTTATTTTCTTGAGATAGTATCTCTCTATGTAGTTCAAGTTGTGAATACAGGAACTGAAAGTGGTATAGACAAAATGTGATTCTCACTGGCGGGAAAACAGTGTGAATTGACATCAATTTTGTGTAGCTCACTAGTAGCGTCCTACTCTGCACTTGCAGTTATATCATGAAAAAAAAAAAACACTTAACATTTCTAAATTTCAGGGTCTGTTTAATTCTTATCTATGATTCTTTTGAAAATCAAGTGATACAGTGTATACAAATACATAGTACATGAAGGGTATAATTAGAGAACAGATAATAGTTTTAAAATCAAATATACCACATTCTCTTTATCCATTCATCTATTGCTGAATAGATATGCGATATATACACACACACAATGGAATATTACTGGGTTGTAGTGAAAGATATATTTGAGTCATTGGTAGGAAAACAGATGCGCTTTAAACCCATGTTAAGTAAAATAGAACAGAGATCAAATATCACATGGTTTCTTGTAAGAAACTCAAAGTATAGGTGAAGAGCAAAATTAGAGATAGATAAGAGTTGGAAGTAGTATTTCTCAAAGAGTAAAGGGATCAAGAGATGAGCAAGTGAGGAGGGAAAGGTTGGAAAGAGGAAAAAAGGAATTATGATGTGTTATGTGCATGATGTAACTTCACACCTGTAAATACTTTATCCTGGAGACACAAAATAAGAAAAACAATTAGTTAAGGGAGATGGTTTAACAGCATATGTGCCTGCCTGGCAAGTGCAAGGTCCTGAGTTTGATCTCTCATACCAAAAACAAACAAACAAGCAAACAAAAACCAAATAGTTAAAATATACCAAGACTGGAAGCTGTGTACCTTGATTTAATACAATTGTCTTGTGAGGTACATTTTATGGCCTATCAATCTGGTTTATAATCTGCACGTATGATGATTTATTTTATAAGGATTTATAAGATAAAAGAATCTGATCCTGGATATAAGGAGGGGAGGTTGTGCAGGGGAAAGGGAATAAATAAATGTGATATGTTTTTACATGTTCCAATTTCCCACAATAAAGGTAATAATTATGGACTGGAGACATATGTTAATTTTTATTTTATCTATTTTTTTTGGCCAGCTCAGCCCACCCTGGGGGTGGGGCTGGAGTGGCATGTGCTGCCAGGGATCAAATGGCAGTCCCTGCCCTTGCCTAAGCTTGCCTAAGCAGGTGCTTTAGATCACTGAACTATCTCGCTGGCCCATCCGATCTTTATTTTAGAAGGAAGCTTGTGTGCTGAAACTTTCCTTGTGTGTGATATTGTGTCTGATTGTTTAATCTAAACTTGATTTTTCATTTTAAAACAATGAAGACGAGATGGGCTAAAATATGTCTGTAAAGTAAAACTCGAATGGGATCACTTTCTGTCTGTAGTGGCTCATAAACAAAAGAGTTATTTCCTAAAAGACAAGAGTAAGTGCATCTCTGCTGAGGAAGTGGTGACTCCTAAGTGGGTGCATAACATTTTTAACGTGCCATAGATACGAGATAAAATTTCATGCACATAGGAAATTGTATTGTAATTTACAATTAATGAAAAATGGAGTAATTTGGTACTTTAATAAAAATAAATAAAACAATGAATTCAGGTCCTCTAATGTAATAAAGCCTATTCAAATTAAATAGCTTCTAGTAGTATCAATCATGTTATAGTTTTTCTACCATCTTTTCACTGCATTTACAATTTTTACATTTGGATTAAATTAAAACATCCATCTAAACTTTTATTTCCTTTTAGTGTTAATTAATGTTGCTCTGTGCTCTCTAGACTCTTTTCTGGCTGAAAAGATTCTCATAATATTTTATTGATTTTATATTCAATATAATCTTTCCTAATTATTTAATGCTTTATAAAAGTAAAACAAGTTTATAAGAAACATTAGGAGTAATATACTATTAAAAATGCAAAGAATACTTCAGAAACAAACTAAGTTTGAATGATAGGGAAAAAAAAAACAATTTAACAAATAAAAGTGCCATTACATTTTTTATTTAGTTGCATTTTTTCTGCTTCAAAACATAACTGCTAGAGACAAGGGAGATGGCTCAGTAGAATAAGTGCTTGCCTGGCAAGTACAAGTACCTGAGTTCAATCCTGGGTTCCAAAAAAAAAAAAAAAAAAAAAACCTGCTAGATAAATCAGATTCCCCTTTAAGTTGCTAAATATACAAGTATCAGTAATCCATTTAGAATCAGAATTAATAAAGACAGAACTGGAAAATACTGAACAATCTTATTGACAAATTCTCCTTTCTTACTACTTATTATAGTTATACAGGAGAACCAACAGTCATAACCATTTATAATGTGAACAATCTATTTCTAAATATTAAATAACTCTATTCATATAATGCCATGCAAAATTTATCATAGGAAAAAATTATTACACAATAAAAATGCTTAAGAAAATGGATTCACCTCGAGACCATAAATTTAACTGAAATACATCAGATATACAACTTGGACAGCACATATTTTTCCTTGTATGGCAAATTTAAGAGGAAAAAAGGGAGGGTGGAAAAATATTGTACTCTAAGTGTGTTTCTAGTTTCATTCCAATATGGTGCAAGAGTGCCTTGAAGATTTTCATTTTGTTGTATATGTTACTTCTTTGTAGTTGCTATGAATATGCTCTATTTTAAATTAAAAATAAGTTACTCCCTTAGGAGAATTTATGAAGATAGAGAGTAACTCACAGATGCCTACATTTAGGGAAGACATAATTGGAGATGGTAGCTGATTCTCAGAGTGATTTGGAAGAACAGAAATGATCTCAATTTTATTCAGGTCATGGTTATACCACTCAGGCAATATGCTGAAATCTATACTTTAAATTGGGTATCCAAATTTTCCATCAATAAACCTGTTATAAAAAAAAGTTCCTCCCTTACTGTTCCTCAAAAAAATGAGTACACAGTATCATTTTCATATTAATAATACAAACAATAATTTATACTCATTAAGCCAAGAATAGTGCTAAGCGTGGACAGCTGTTATTGTCATCTGAGGTGAGAAGATGAAGGGCAGGCTGATGAAATAATTGGAAACAGGGTGGTGAAAATGCTCTGTGTCTGAGTTGGGACTAAGGCAGTGCCACAGTGAAATTGCACTAGGCAACAGCATGTGCCTGTGTGTGTGTGTGTGTGTGTGTGTGTGTGTGTGTGTGTGTGTGAATCTCCACGCATTTCATTTTGCCTTCTATCAGAAGCCTGTCTGTTAATTTAAAAGAGGTTGCTTATCTACAAACTGCAACAGTAATTATGATTATAGACAATTTAAAAATGTAGACTAGGACTAGAGACTCAGCATGCAGCTAACCCTGGATGCTTCCTCCTGATTAAAAAAATAGAGCAGAAAAGGAAACAGGAATAAAGAGTAAGTTGGGCAAAGAACAGTTAACCTGCAATAAAGTAGTACAGAGTAAAGCACTACAAATTGTAGAAATTATTAGTGCAATTTCCCCAGTATTTTCAATATTTTCCTTTAGAACAGTTGCTAGAAATGTACTTCCTAACCTCACTTAATTGTACCAACTTTGCTATGACTTATTTGTGTCTCTTAAATTTCAGGTGACAAAAGCTTAATGTCCAGCAACAGTTTTGAGAGAGAGAGAACACTTATGAACCAATCAGGTCAGTATTAGGGAGGAGTGCTGGCACTGTGCTAGTGGGTTTGTTGTAAAATACATTTTTATTCTTTGGTCTATTCTTTGTCTCTGTCTCTTTCTGTCTCCATCTCTGTCTTTGTCTCTCTCTCATCTCCTCCTTCTCATATTCCTTTTGATTTCTCTCATCCTTCTCTGATTCCTTCTGACTGTTCTTGTTCTCCTCACCCTTGTGCTTGTCCTGATCACCTGTTTTCTTTCTCCTCCTGATTCTACATCTCAGTTTCTCTATCCCTCGCTCTCTCCCTTTCTCCTAATAAAGGCCTTTTCTAGCATCCTTAAGTAGGGAAAAGACATCTCTGTGGTTTGTAAATTATGAAAGCTGAAGTTTTCTATTTTATTATCTTATACAAACTGACACATGCTTCTATTCACATGATTTTATCAAAAAAACATGGAAGGGAAAGAGGTTCTTGTGAATTTTAATGGGGTCTGTTAGGAGCCAATGAGCTCTCAGCGTTGTTATTTTCTTTATTTGTAACATGAAAGCACATATATGTGAGAATAAGCTACTTGTGGCAAAAACTGATCATACCAACAGCACAGAAATCCACACAATAGTTTGAACTTGCTTATTAAGTTTCAAATTAAGAAATATTTGTGACTTCTTAGCAATTAAAGAATGAAATCTCTTTAGTAACATGCAAGTTACTTGAAAAGTAAAAGCTATACTGCATTAAAGTATTAAGCATCTCATCTTTTGTAGTAGAAGCTATAATAATTTAAAAGAAGAATCCTCTTATGCAAAAGCACACATCTATTTAGTATATTTTTTCATGTATTTTATATTTTTTATGTTGATGTATATTATTTACATATATTTATGCTGGAAGACCTGAGCCCATAAAATCAGCTTTGACAATCACAAACAGGAAGTTAGAAGACTTTGTATGTGTTTTTGATCATGAATTGTTCTAGGAATTTGGGTAATTAATGGTTTGATTAAAACTTCTGTGTTTCCAAAATAAAGCTATGTGTCGTATACAACACTCGAGTCCATGTGAAAGTCGTCTGCACAGATACTGTGCTCTGCAGAAACTCACCAAAGTGTTTTGCTGGTTCTACGGAATCAATCTTGTTTTCTAATACTATGTGTTATTCAGGAAAATAGAGAACTTCTCTAAGGCTAAGTGAGCACATTAATGAATCTTTAAGAACTAAATAGCCTGTGTATCCAGCCCGCGTGCAGTGAGGAGACCACTGGTTGCGCTCAGGATACCATCATGGATTCTCCTTGGACGGCGCTCTTGCAAGCGAGGGCTGTAGCCTGACATCTGCCATCTTCTGGATTTTTTTCTTTTATGAGTTTCAAGTAAGTGAAATTAAAGATACACACTGTTTCTTGGATCTGACGTTTTGTCTAGCGTTACTTTTGAGAGTGTGATGTATGTCATTGTATATACTTTAAATTTATGCATTAATTGTTGTGTGGTACTGAAAGGTGTGAATATATATTAATGAATTAATCCATTTAGATTTAATGGGCAATTCATCAATATCAGGCAGAGCTATATTAAATACATCATCATAATGATAGTCTGAGAAACTTACTTCTAATATGTGTGCATTTTCGGGGTCATAATACACTTGCTATTATCCTATATGTAGTAGAAAAAGATACTGAAGCATAGGTTGGGTGTTAGTAGATGAGAAGTTAAATTTGTAGATTTTAAAAAAGAAAAGTAAAAATATGTTTATAACCATATCTTATGTATTCTTAGATGTCTTAAACAGACAAATTTCACAAAAGTGATGCTAGGATTTTAGCACTATAACATACATTTTTAAATTTTAGTTTATCATAATTATAATACTACGCTGCAAATTTTTGTTAGTAATCAAATCTGATAGATTTCTGAATGTATAGGTTTGAGGAAAAGAATTATTTTTAAGTGGGATTTTTTCAGTAAAACAACCTTAGAGGGAAAAAGAAAAAATCAAACAGCGATTTAAGAAAAAGTCAAAACTGTACTTCCCACCTAAACTAAATTCCCTTGTCTTTCTTTTCAGCTTGCTTTTTTAAAATCATCTACCCAGAAGCTGGTGACAAGCCTTTTCTTTTATCCTTTCATACCTTTCCTGAGGTGTTTTATAAAACACAAGCCTTTGGTAGGCAGAGCTTTCCTCCTATTTCTTTAGCTTTCGTTATTCTTGGTCTTAGAGCCTGATCTATCCTCTCCCAGCCTCTCAGAACCACATAAATTATTATTTTTTTTGTACTTCACCTGGGATATGCTAAATCTATCTATATCCTTCTGTTTTTCCCAGCTTCAAGTTCTCCTTTTTGTTATTATTTTTTCTTTCCTTCAGTGTTAAATACATACACAAACAGCTGAGAACAAACTTTAGTATCATATAGTACAGTACAGTATATCATAGCATATTATACGACTGCTGTTCTTAACTCTTCCTGAATCACAGGACAGGAACAGCCACCTAATACCCTCCCTCAACCATCAGGCTCGGAGACAGAGCTGGGTCTGCGCATGTTCTATTCATATCCTCTCTCCATTTCTCATGTCAGCAGCTGCAATTATCAGCAAACAAGGAAAGTTCATCTAAAAACATTTGGTTCTGGTCTCTACAATATTTCCAAAGATGACAGCGTTTATTTGCATTAACTATATAATTTTCATACTAAAATCCTGTTTCCCAGTTAAAAATTTTAGTAATCTTTGACATTTACTCAATAAATCATATGCATTTTTCTAACATTCTCATTGTCCATATTTGTTAAAATAGTGATTGTATCTTTTTCTTTATATGTACAAATAAAAGTTTAAGTTTAAAAGACTGGAATGTTTCATATTCTCAAATATTTGCATATGTAATTGTTTCAAGTACTATAAACTTGAAAGTTTTGTCATGAAATTTGATGTGCTGAAAGAAACTTCAAGCCAAAAGTTCTTCTATTTGTCAAATATTTGACATAATAATGTCATTTCATAAATTGCCAACAATTCTTTACTTTCTTTGAAAAATAATCTTTCTCTTTCTCTTTCTTTCTTTCTTTCTTTCTTTCTTTCTTTCTTTCTTTCTTTCTTTCTTTCTTCTTTCTTTCTTTCTCTTTTCTTTCTTTCTTCCTAATTTTATGTATTTGGTACAAAGTCTCACTGGCAGCTCAGACTCATAGTGAACCTCCTGTTTCAGCCTCCCCAGTGCTGGGGTTATAGGAGTGGACCAGTACCTCTCCTCTCAGTGGCTGGCTCAGTGAACCTGGAGGTGGGGCTGTGCGGCATGTGGTTCTGAGGATCAAAGCTCTGTCCTCTAAAGTTTATTTATTATGAGACTTATTTTGTAGATTATAGTGGATAAATTTGAGGACAAAGACATTGGAAAATACAGGAACAATAGTAGCATACATGCCTCTTTTCTTAATATACTGCTATGCATCCATCCTCCTACCTGCAATGAGATTAATTTTGTCCTCATATATGTGTATGAGAATTTACTATCTCAGAATTTGGGCTTATTTAAAAGATTTTTTGGGGGGGGGGGTGGCTAAATAGCTCAAGGGACTAAAGTGCCTGCTTAGACAGGCACAGGGACCAGGTTTGATCTCCAATCCCTGGCAAGCAATGCTGGAGATCCCCACGGCGTGTGGAGATGGTAACTGAAGGTGATCGTGGTAGTGCGAGCCTGTAATCGCAGCGCTTGGGAGCTGAAAACAGGAGGAGTGTGAGTCCGATCTGTGCTGTGAGACCCTGTAGTCCCTGGACTAAAATAAATAAATAAATAAATA
>NW_004524932.1:481737-487638 GCF_000260255.1 Octodon degus
ATGAGTCTGCCACAGAGTTCGGGGATGGTGGGGTACCCCTCTAATCCCAGAGCTGAGGAGTCTGAAAGCAAGAGGGTCACTATGAATCCAAGCTGCGTAGTGGGATGCTGCAACAACCAAATATAATAATAAGTAAGTAAGTAAATAAATAAGAATTTATTTAATACTGAATGACTTGATTTGAGAAAAATTAATAACATGCGATCTGTTGTGCTTGAAATTTTGGACTTCATTATCTAATACTACAAAAATATCATTGAGGGCCTGCGAGATAGCTCAGTGGTCTAAAGAGCCTACTTAGGCAAGCTTAGGCGTAGCGCAGGGACCACGGTTCGATCCCCTGACACCACAGGCCTGCCAACCCAACCCCTAGGGTGGGCTGAGCTGGCCACACATACAAAAAAAATCATCGAATTAGATAATTTTTTTGTATTTCAGTGAATGTTATAGCATTACATTTTAAAATCCAACTGTTTGGATTAATGTCTGCGTTCTTGTGCACACACATCTGCACACATGAATATTTAGTTACCACCTACATTTTAGTTGTTATTTTCTAAATGATATCTGAGTAGGCTTTCACAGTAAAGGAATACTTATACCTAAAGAAATATTTCTTTCCTAGTACTAAACCCTTCAGTATTCACATCATATCCACATCAAATTATCTGTTGGTGGAATAATTTTGATAATAGACAACAGACAACAGTAATTAAGATCTCACATCTTTGAGTTTAAATTCATTTTTTTTTCAATTTAATACAGAGTCTACAGGGTCTACAGGGTCACACTACATGGATTGGACTCGTAGTGAGTGATTCTCCTGTTTGCCCTGGGATTACAGGCAGGCACCATCACATCCAATCTCAGTGTCATCTCAGCATGCCCACGGACGGGACTGGCAAGGCAGGCCTGGGGATTGAACTCCCAGCCTCTGCGTCTGCCTAAGCAAGAGCTTTAATCCGCTGAGCAAATTTTTGATTAAGAATTGTTGCTATGTTCTGAGCAAATTCAGATGTGGAGAAAGAACATAGAAGTTCCAAAACTAGATTAGCATAGGAAGGGCAGGTACTGTTTAATCTATCAGGCCTTGTCATGAAGTACAGATATCGCGTCTCTTCTAGAACATTTATCTAAGCCTATAAGACCAAAGAAAATAACAAAGGTTAAAATAGCTATCGTGGGCTATGCACTGTGTCAACTTGGCTAGATGCCTGGCAGTGGATACGTTGGGTCAATTTGGCTACATAGGTTGGAGCTCCCACGCTCTGGGCTGCTCAGCCCCACCCCAGAGTAACTCAGCGCAAAGAGGGTTTGAGGAAGAATCCAGCATTCGGCTTCCTCGGCGGAACTTCAGTCTTCGCCTCAGCTTGGACTCTATCTCCTGGCTTCCCACACAGACTTTCAGCCTCCAGACTGGATCCCTCAGCTTTCCATGGCAGATTCTTCAGTCTTCCGTGGCAGACCCAACCGCCAACCGTTAGAGACGTTAGAGACCTTTAGAGATCGTTACAGACCGTTAGAGACGGAACACTGCAGAGAGTGTAAGACCTTGGGACCGCATCCTCCAGGTGCAGACATCCTCATCTGACTCTGTGACCGGCACATCTTGTGTCATACCTGTTCCTTGTATTATGTCTGTTCTTCTAGTAAAACCTTGACTAAAACAGCCCATAAAATCTGAAATCTGAATATGGAATCGACCTCCAGTGCTATCTAGAAAGGGACCTGGAAAATCATTGTTGAAAATCACAAGTGTCAGTTGGACAAGTGAAATATAGCAGATGAAATAAGCCACGAAGCAACAAGGAATTTTCTCTACCTTTTGATCAAAGGAGGACAGGTATATTTGCAATTGCGTAATCCAGTAGAGATAGAGGACTTATGACAGATATATGACAGACAAGTCAATTGCCAAATAAGAAAGAGTATTTCTAAGCTCCGACATAAAAAGTTACCACCAAATGAGTGTCTTGAATCCCAGCTTTAGGTATGTGTTGTTATTTGGTCTGAAATATTTCTGCAAACATTACGAAGAGTGGGTCTTGGTATTATTGATTTTGTCTCATTTTTAAAATATATTGCAAAACAAATATTGGAAGTAAAAATTCCTAAAAATTGGCATATATTCCAAAATATGTATATTCAAGTTGTAAGAGCAAACAGAAAATATTGATAAAGATCTGAAAGCACACACATCCATAGAAATATATAAATAAAAAGCAAACTTTATTCAGAAAAAAATAAAAATAAATAAAATGGAGGTTGGAAATGAGTAGGCGTAGAGACGAGTGGTTCAGTACCTCCGTGGCCAATGCAACGCTGGGAGTTTGGTTTCTGGTACTCCTCCAAAATAATACTTAAAAAATATTTTGAAAATTTTTTCCACAATTTTATTGGGAAACAAATAGCAATGAGACAGTTTCAAACCAAACTGGTAGGACAGCTTCAATAATTAACACATTGCATACATTCTTCCTAGTGGTTAATTGCTGTACAAGATGCAAATTTGATATCCTATTTACAAACACCATTAGAACAAATCCCTCTATTCATTAAGAGAATGTAACTATGTATCTATCCTAACCACTTTGAATACACAGATACAAAATGGATATTCATCTCTATCCCCTTTTTGTTAAAGTCCATCATTTAAATATTATAGGTGTGTAAACTCAGCAAAATATTCTAGAAGAGTTCAGTATTACATAATAGTATTGGGTCTTCTGCTTGACTGGCAATGTCAGAATTTGTTGACCTGAGTTTCCTACAGCTCAACATAACACCATGGCTTTACTTCTTATACTTTGTTTTTATACTTTTCTGCTGGATGGTTAAGACCAAGGTAAAGCAGGACCTATGCAACAAGAGTTGTAGCTTTTGGGTCTGCCTGTGACTCATCCACATAGCTGACACTGACAAAGATTCTACAATCTGAGGTACAGTATCTCAGGATAAATCCTGAGGGGATTTCACTGACCTTATCAGACCCCCCAAATTTTTTTAAAATGTGTTTGGGTGTTACAGGGCCTCACTATGCAGTTCAAACTCAAGTGATGCTGTTGCTTTCAGCCTCCCCAGCGCTGGGATTACAGACATGTGCCATTTAATCCTGGACTCTAAATGTTTCTGCACGCCCTGGAGGTGGGGCTGGCATGGCTTGTGGTAACGGAGTTTGAACTAAAGTCCCAGCACTTGCCTAAGCTTGCCTAAGCAAGCACGTTAGTCCACTGAACTATCTTTTGGGGTATTTTGTTTGTTTTTTTCGGTACCGGGGATTGAACTCAGGACCTTGTGCTTCCCAGGCAAGCGCTTATTCTACTGTGTTGAGCTATCTTGCTGGCTCCTCAAGGAGCTCTTACACATCATTCATTTGTTTATTATGACAATTCTGGAAAAAAAAACTTAAATTCATGTCCACATTCCCAATCCAAGAGACCAATTTTGCTTTGGGATTATAAAAATAGGTTGCAGACATCTATCTTACTGAATAAATGTGTATTACTTGCTAAGATCGTTCTTTTATTTCTCTTATGTCTGGAGTACATGCTTCAAATTAGTATGATATATTTACAAAACTTTCAACAAGTAGACAAGAAATTCTACTCCCAGAGTTAATGATATCAGTGTTTTTAGATAGATTGATGGACAAAGCATGCGATTTAAAAGATATTTTCAATATAGAAATGCTGCTGTTTTCAGTCTTATCTTACTAGTTCCATATGGTGAGCAAAATGAAATTTGATAAAAGTACAGATTTTTTTTAAACTTTTAATTATGCGTTGGTTCAATTACAAATTGTAACAAGAGGCAAGATAGCTCAGTGGTCTAAAACACCTGCTTGGGTGAGTTTAGGCAAGTGTGCAGGGACTGCAGTTCAATCCCAGCACCACAAACACATGCCAAGCCAGCCATGCCCCCAGGGCAGACTGAACCATCCACCAAAAAAAAAAAAAATGAAAGGAAGGAAGGAAGGAAAGAAGGAAGGAAGGAAGGAAGGAAGGAAGGAAGGAGAAAGAAGAAAGAAAGAAAGAAAGAAAGAAAGAAAGAAAGAAAGAAAGAAAGAAAGAAAGAAAGAAAGAAGGAAAGGAAGGAAGGAAGGAAGAAAGAAAGAAATTGTAACTGAAAGAAATTGTAACTGAAAAATCATACAGGCGTATTGAATACAATTTATATTAATATCATAGCACTCTTCATTAAAATTGTCACAGTTGAGTTTCAACAGAAATTTATGTTTTATGTGAAACTCTTGTATTGTAGATATTTTGACCTAAAAGTTGTAGTATCCTCTATTAAAATGGAAATTTACCAAATACATTGATGGCAGAGTATTATGTACAGCTGAGCAGCTGACATACATCACTTGAACTTTTATGACTCTGAATACTTTCATTCCTTTTTAAGGCTCCCTTAAGGACGTATTCCATAGGATGAGGTGATACGTGCCTTCACATTCCTCCTGAGCCCTGCCTGCGCTGAGGTTTCCCTCGACCCATTAAATGTTTAGCTGCTCGTTCTTCTCTGCAAGTGCTATATCAATTTATTTTAGGCTGAGAACCTATAGGACAGTTCAGTCATGGTACAGGCGTCATGAAATGTGCTTCTGGGTGTTAGCTAATTAGTCATAGACAGTATGAACTAAGTTAAGTTGGTACAAAAAGTATAAACAAAGAAGTCAAGTAACAATCGCCAAATGATCATATCATTATTAAAATGATGTTTTGGGGAAATTTGTGACAGCATAAGGATATTTAGCAGAGGAATCTAAAGAGATGTTGCATATGCTATTGGTACGAAGTACTTTGTCCAGTGTTTAATTTTGTGTTTTTTCTATCCTTGAAAACAGAAGCAGTGCATGTATTCATATGAATGAAATGCTATTTTATTCTTATTTTTGTATGGCTAGAGATAAAGCTCCAAGCTGTCTGCCTTCTAGAAAACAATCGAACATTGAGCTACTATTCTGGCCCTTTGTTGTTTTAAACTTTCTGCTTTTGGAATCTATACAAGATTTATAATCAGTGGTATCAATTTCAAGATTTATAGTCAATGGTATACTTTTCAAGCTATTAGACTTCCAATATGATTATAATTTTAAATAAGTTTTTACATTGTTGATTTTTTCTGCTTAAATTGTTTTGAGGGAGATAATAAATTAAGCATGAAAAAATTGATTTGAAATAATTATTCCATGTAAAATAAAGAATATTCATGGGTCTTTTTCTAATTTTTAGGGGAAGAAGTAGATGAGCATAAACACATTAAAGTGTACAAAAATACTTGACAAATATACATATTTTATTTAATACCAAAGGTTATTATAAATTTGTTAAGTAAAATGTTTAATAATGTAGTTCCAAATAAATATAGGTATAATTAATTTAGAATCTAGCGATAGCCACTACAAACTGAGTTTTCATGGAAAAAGAATATCATATTGTAAGTAAAGCAGAAGAATAGATTTCAGTTCTACTGTAAATGTAACTATCTTTTCAGTTTTTCCTAAACCCTAATAATACTATTAGGTACTGAAAGGACTACAAGTTATTACACTTCATCTTGCCAATGCTGTGATCTTTTGATGGTATAATAGGTGTTTGCAAATTTTTCAGTTCTTAACATAATTCCTTGTACACATGTTCATTTTATGAAATGTCAGTTTTGGGAGTCAATAAAATTTGAATACCAAGCAATTGATACCTTTTGTAATGATTTTCAGATATCAGAGAAACAACAGATTTTTAAGGAAAAAAGTGTTGCGACGGGGCTGGAGAGATGGTTCAGTGGTCTAAAGCACCTACTTAGAACAAGCTTAGCGAAGCATCAGGGACCGCGGTTCAATCCCCCAGCACCACATGCCAGCCAGCCCTGCCCCCTGGTGGGCTGAGCTGGCCACACACA
>NW_004524932.1:498437-498950 GCF_000260255.1 Octodon degus
GCTTCCCTGGCAAGCTCAAGGGCCTGAGTTCAATCCCTGGTTCCACCAAAAATAAATAAACATGTATAAATAAAATGACTGAAGTTTTAAAAAAATAAAATATTCATATAAAGTATTTGTAGGAGATTTTGAACAATAGGCAGTGTAAGTTAGGGAGAGACTCAGCTGGGAGAGACTGCCGAGGTCGGCTTCATGCAGCCTTGCTGTCCTTTTCGCAGCTCCGATCATTCTACAACGTTTGGCGCCCAGACTGGGGGAAGACCAAGACGACTAATTAACCAGCAATTGAATTCAGACCCTTGCACTTGCCAGGGAAGCGCTTATTCTACTGAGCTATCTCCCCTGCCCTGGAGTGCTGTTTTAAAATCAAGCTCTAAACAGGACAAGGAACATAGGACAAAGCTTTGATCATTCTGTAACGCCTGGAGCCCACAGCCAAGTCTCCTGCAGGTCCCCTTCTCGGATCTGTGCTGGGAAGGCCCAAAGGTCAGTGCTGGAAGCGAGGAAGTCTAT
>NW_004524932.1:499050-507793 GCF_000260255.1 Octodon degus
AAAAAAAAAAGTGTTGCGATGAAGATTTGTGATAGCTTATCAATGATGCGAATGGAACTGGTTCCACTGAATTGTAAAATTAAAATAAGTAAATAGAGAATTTTATCTTTTGTATACTTTTGCATCACAAATATAGCAGCATTTTACTTACTAGGAAAATATGAAATGCATGTTTAATATCAGATTATTAAAGTCTAAGTTCTTGATTTACAGTTCACTTAATAAAATTAATTGACTTACTCAATATCTCTGACCTCAATTTCTTCAACTCTGAAATGGCCTGATGTTCACACATGCCTTAGATGTTAGCTATTGGAATTAAATGAAATATGAAAAGGTTGATTGCATAGTTAAGAATTCATAAATGAGGTAATTTAAATGAGAAATTTGTAGCACAATTGCTTACAACAGCATGTTTGTTTAAAAACTTTTGTAATTTTATGCGAGCTATAATTTACACTTCTATTTTACAATTACTAAACTTTCTTGTGAGAATCAGAAGCCACTGTCCCACACTATACAGGGCTATGGAGTTATAGGCAGTCAAAAATTGACTGCTGGGAGATAACTCGGTACAATAAGTGCCTGCCTGGCAAGCACAAGGCCCTGAATTCAATCCCCAGTACCACAAAAAAAGAAGAAAATTTAGAAAATGCCCTGAAAAAATGCTATTATATGTCAAAATGTATAGAAACATGTTGATATAAACCTGACAGTAGGTCACAGTCCCCAGTTCTTGAGTAGTGAGGCAAATAAAAAATGACAAGGAAAAGGATGGATTGCTCTGTGGTCTGTCCAGAAACATCTGTGAAACCACTGTATCCCAGTACTAGGGTGAAAGAACTACACGATGGCACCGGAAGGTTGTCAAAGGGGTGTGATCTGTCATGCTCATCTTTCTCAATTTCAACATCTATCGAACAGATTTTCTGAAAGAAAAGTTTCAGTAAGATTCTGATAGTAATGTATTTGAGCAAATAGAGGAACAAATTACAAAACTTGGAAAATTGAATTATTTTGATATGTGAAAGGAAAAAAGTTTTACACGCTGTTTGTTCATGATTTCTATTTTGCTGGTAGAAGAAACGTATCAAGTGACTATTAATTTTAAATGAAAGGTAATAATGGAGAATATAGCAATTGTCAAATAGAATACATTTTAACTGTTTCCTATTGTGTGACATAAAAGCAAGCATGTGATTTTCCCCATTTTTGAAAAATTAAGAGAATACAATGTGATTTAATTATTTTATCATTGATTTAAATAACGATGTTAGTGGATTGATGTATAAATATTATGTCAAGACTGTAGTGATGCTCTTTTTATGAAAATTGCTGCTGTCATTTTGATTTTGTACTGTAAAATTTCTCAGATTTAAGTGAAAATTTAAGTTTTAACGATCTAAACTTAGCAAGTAAATGTATAAATTGTAAATAGATACATAATTACTATGCAAGTACATACATTTATACAAGTGTGTATACCCGTGCTTCAAGAATTCCAATACATGAGAGCTGTGGTGTGTATCTTTGCTTCAAGCACTGAATTTATAGATGGTAAACATCTACTGAGAAAACAAGGGCTTGTGATCACCTGCTTTTGTAAACTGGTCAATAGGGAACCTTATTTTTCGCAAGTCTCTGGCCAATAATATGTTATTAATATATAGTGTTGACTCACAAGCAATGAACTCAAGCAAACACCCTAAAATTCCTGTCCTTGGGAAGCTTTTCTACCACATATATTTTCATTGCAAGGCACGTAGCAGCCCTCTTACAGTTAGGAACATTAGATATCACCTTACAACTATGCTCAATGAGCACTTTACAGTAAAAATGTTACCAGCAAGATTCATTGGAAAAAGCATAAAACATGACACTAAATAGACCACAAAAAAGACATCCACTTACAATTTGAGATTTGAAACAAAAACTAACATTGCCTTGTTTTGCCTCAGCTAAGAACATCCGTGTGGGGAAAGCAACTGACATTTTTCACCACAGAGTTCTTGTCAAAAATAAATAATCTCTAAGGCATCCGAAACTTTGATTTGGTGATTACAAATAAATTTCAGCAACAAAGAAAATCTGAGCATATAATACCAACAATAAGATATAATGATATTGATATATATGTAATATATATATATATATGTACATACACATATACATGTAAAGATAGGTATATTTTGTTTATTTTTTGTATGCACATACATATATGCAAATACATTTATACACATATGTACACACATATGATTGCACATATATCATATGCGTGTGCACACATACACATATCTGTAGCTATGTACATATCTATGTTTGTGCATATAGACTAATAATTATATACGAATGTGGAGCAATTTTGCACTATGTGGTTACAATAATTTGAAGGTGATTTACCAACATGAATTATTTGTAATACACCTTAGAGAAATAAACAAAAGACACTTCACAAGAGTAATTTTGTTTGCTATGCAGTTGTAAATGACATGAAAAGATTGGGGGAAAAGAAGAGATTATTCAAAAGAGATCAAGTATCCAAATATTTAATAGATAGGAGAATATTTTGTTCATATTTCTTTAAACTTTTATTTAATTTTAGTGGTTTTCCTGAATTGTATTACAAAGTTGGTCTTATTAGCATTTATAGGGCTGTTGGAAAACTTCAAATTGTTAAACATAAAAGGATTGCTACATTTCATTTGTCAGGAAAGGAAAATTCAACACTTACTGACAGCAACAGTTAAATACAATATTGGATACAATGAAATTAAAACTCAAGTTATGTATAATAATATATTTCTAGAATGTTTATCTTGTTTAGGAACAAAATTAGTATATTTCAACCCGATATATTTCCTACGAGAATCAATAAGCGTTTATTAAGAAGGCTTAACCAAATTCTATTGTCTCACTTTGTCTTTTCACTAATACATTGAACAGACTAGCACAAAAAGATACTTCCACTAAATAACTCTTCAATAATTTTGAAACTCTTAAGTCGTATGAATACCTATAATTTACAATTACGCAGATTTTATTAGAAATACTTTCATGGCAATAATTTTACTTATCATAAATCATTTTACTCAAGGCAGAAGAGCTATGAAATAATTATTCATACAATTCTACAAATGAAGATACCTGGCTAAATACTTCAAGGCAAATTAAATCCCTTTGAGAGTCTAGTTGTATAAGTGTAAAAATAAGAATTCTCTGACAGACTTGTGAAATAATTAAGTGAAATAAGTAGTAACATAATAGCAAATTAATCCAGATTACAGGAAAAATATCAGTAATATGTATTCCCTCTTATTTATGTCACTTTTAGAGGAATGAAGTTAATGTTAAAGACAATATATGCATTGTATCATAAAACGTGGACATATATACATGTGTATATAAGGCACAAGAGACAATAAAGAACTATGAAAAGCTACAAGGTGTTGAATATCCAACAAAGTAATACTCCTTCTTCATGAATATTAAAGCAAAATAGAAAAATATCAGAGTGAAATTTTCCGAAATTCAAAACCAATACTCAAACAAAATGTCATGACCCTTTTTACAGATAATTATAAGATTCATTCTAGCTTTCTTAAAATTATGATGAGCGTTATATACAAAATATGCTTTTCAGTTCACAGCACACATTTGAATTAGAGCTTTTTGGTAAGAAGCCAGCATACCAAGCAGCTAGACAACTGACTTCACGGAGTGGTCATGGCAAAATCATCAAATTTCACAGCATACAGTGAATTAATGAAAACAGCTGCAAAAATACAAATAACGTCAAATGCCTTTTAGATGTTTCTAATGAACAAGATGAACAGAAATAAAAGTTCATCTCCATGTAGAACTCGACATTTCTTTTTGTTTCACAAGCTCAGATAAGACTCTACCAAGTCTTTCTGAATGTCCACTATGCCGCCATGAAATAAATTCTTAAAATGATCTTTCCCTAATACAAACAGATGATTCTAGAATAGTGCATATATTTGTATCTTAAAATTTTATGTATATATATTGCTTTTAATTTTGTGTCAAATTTTGTGTCTAATTTTTTTGGCATTAATCACCTATTTGGTTTTATTCTTTTTTAGGTAAGGGTCTACAGGGAGTTCAGGGTCTCACTACTAGATCAGACGCATAGTGATCCGCCTGTTTACAGCCTCGCAGGAGCTGGGATTACAGGCACACACCACCACACCCAGTCTCAGCAAGCCCAGGTGGCTGCGCCTGCACAACAGGACTGGGAATGAACCCCCTGGCGGCTGCGCCTGCAAGTAGGGCCCTAATCACCTGTTTATATTAGTAGTCTGCTGACCTATTTGGCCAGCCCCAATCACCTATTTATATTCTGTAAGCCACAGAAGAACTGACAAAAAAAGTAGAATTGAAATAAATAAAAGCACTCTTACATCATGGCTTCTATTAATTACAGAGTGAACCCATAAATAACACGTATTCAATAGAGCTAGTAAAATAATTTTCAGATAAAAATAGTAAAGTAAAATGTACCACTATAAGCAACAATGTGGATTAATCTTGAAAACATTATTTGAAGGTAAAGAAGTCAAGGAGCAAAGCCTAGCTGTAGGGGACTTCTGCATGCCTGAAAGACTCTCCATCAGAAAAATCTGAGAGGCTGAACGTGGACTAAGTGCCTGAGTCAGGGAGCGAGGAGCAGGAAGGAGAGGGAGGGGAAGGCTAAATGGCACGAGTTTTTCTGTAAGGAAACACTGAGAAAACTATTCTAGAATTTTTACAATGTTCACATAAATCTGTGGATGGACAAAATGTTGAACTATGCATTTCAATTGAGTGAATTGTGTATGTATTACATGAAAACATTATTTCAAAAAAGACAGCAGAACCTAGAGGTTCATATGTAGTCAAAAATATCAGAATATTTTTTCTAGTTTATAGAAATATATAACAATATAATTGTTTCTTTCTAATTACTTTACAGTAGGTATCTACAAAATTATATGAAACTGGAAAGTGAATTATAATCAAATAGTAAATAACAAATACCAATATTATGATTTCCTCATGGAAAACTAAGTAATCTTATATTAAGCTTAATAAAATGTTCCCTGTAAGATAATGAAGAATCACCATATATGAGTTTAAATATTTTAGTATTCATATGTTCAGCACTGAAGACAGAACTCAAGGATTTTTCACTGAGGGGAAAGCTCAGTCCGTTTTACTTTCTATTTTTATTTTGTAATTTTGAGAGTCTCTCTCAGTAGTTAATGCCCAGACTGTGCTCCAACTTGTTATGTTCTTGCCTCAGCTTTCCAAACTACTGGGAATTTAGGTGTATGCATCCAAACCTGGATCAATATTTATTCTTTAATTTTTCTAGAAAAATGTATAAATGAAAGTTAATTAGTAAGCACCTGATACATGGAAGCTATTTATTTAAAGCTATTTTCATACTTCCTTGCTGTATATATTTCTTTACACTTTCTTTTGTTTATTTCAAAGCTTCAGGATTTTTTCTTAACTAGGTGGATTTGCCTTCCCTTCAGGGATATCTTTTTCTCTGGCCTTTCTCAATAATTGCCTCATCATCTTGTCTCTGGATTGTGTCACCCTAACTACAAGATAAACTTAAGCCCATTCACTTGTCAAAGTGTTATCCAAAAAAGTTTATAGCATTTGCCTGAATATTTTGTCATCATTTCTACTGCCTTGACCATTCTTTGAATGCCTAAACTCTTTTCATGTGTTGTCAGAAATCTGAACATCAGAAACAATTCCAATTACATTCTAAAAAGACATGCATAGTCCTCAACAATGCGCTCATCCTCCTTATGTAACGGATTCTATTCTGTTCCACTTGATAATAGTCTGTGCATCAACTTACCCAAGATCGTCTCTTGCTAGAGCCAAGTGAGGCTCAGCAATCTTAACTCAGTTTGAAACTCATGTCTCAAGATTCTATCCTTTAAAGTCTTAATATGTCTGGCATGTTTACTTTGGCTCAAATAACGTTCTTGTTTGTCACAGACATTCAGCCTGGAGCTTATGACAGAGCCTCCAGGCAAACCTGCAAGGAGCGAAGAAACCACCTGCTGTAGGACACCACTACATAACAATGATTAATTTATTAAGTCACTGAAGCTATCAAAATAAAAGGAAGGAAAATTCTCTTTGGAAGAATAATAAAATTATTTATGAAGAAATGCATTAGCGTTTTCCCTGAGATTAAAGTAGGTTGTGAATAATACGTACATGGACAGTTTGCCAAGTTCATTTAAAAAATGTTACAATTAACTGATAAGAACAGATGCTACTCTTGACGGAGTCCAAAATCTGAGAAACATATAGGAAACTAATAACCTCGATGAATGTGCATATTATATATCCTAACCATGAACTACGAGTAACAATAGCATGAGAATGAAAGTGGGGAAAGTGGACCTAGACAGGAGGGGTTGGAAGTGGAGAGGAAAGGACAGGAGATTGTCACCCCAGCTCTGTCACTCGCATGCACCTGCACCCCAGGATGAACGTAAACATCTTGTATGGCAAGCTTGTACTAAAAACGAAGAAAGTGAGTTGAAACAGAAAAAAAAAATAGGTTATATGCAAATCCTATTAAAGAGCCTAAACTCAGGGCCAAGGGTATAGCTCAACAGCACAAGTGCCTGCCTGGAAAGCACAAGGTCCTGAGTTTGATTCCTGATACCAAAATAAAATTGAAGTACATAAACTGCATCAGTATTTTGACATATTCTTCTTCTTTTTGCATGCAGATTACAAATCAAGCCAATAAAATTTTCCTTCAACTGTTTAACAGTTGGTTATAAGTCATCATGTTTTACCTTTCATTGTGTCAGGACTTTTTGTTTTATTTTTATTGAAAGAGCACCATTTAATGAAAGAAGACTACTTGCACTTCCTCTACAAAATCAAAATTTATTTTTTACACTTGACACACAAATATTTGTTAGAATTTTATTAGTATTTATTATTATTATATAAAATAACTCAATTCTCATTCATAGGGAAAACAAAATGTATTTAAATAGGAAGAATGAAGTAGGCAATGGCATGAGTACAATCAAAAGCACATTACAAAATATTGTTAAGTCACATCATTTCACCATCAGATGTCATATATATTTCATTTCCTCTTGTAAAATTTAAATATAATAATTAATAGGAACCGAAGCCATAAGCCCTTTATAGTACAAAATGTAACAATCAAAACTGCATATACTAAAATTGTTTTATTATAAAGCTTCAGACTTTCAAAATTAATTAGAAATCAAGTCAATATTTCCAAATGTATTTATAAACTTTATTTAATTTTATCCTAATATTTTGCATGTAATTGTTTAAGCTGACATGATAATATATTATGCAAATCATACATTCTTTTGCACTGAAGACAAATCTATTTTCAACAAAATTATGGAATGATAGAATATTAAAAATTATATCATAGTAATTTAAGTTTTTCTGATTCCTTAACCAGTGTTGGTACTTTGGAAATTAAGCATATCTATAATGCTTATAAGAAAACAAGTCAAATACTGTGATAAAATAAAGCATGCATTTAATTGTTTGTCATGTGGATTTAATCAGGGAAACAGATATTTACTGACTTTTAAACAGAAACAAGAACTTAATTCTGGTTTATCTAATACTGCAACTTACTTGAAAAGAGTTTTGTAAACAATATTAGCTTTCTATTTCTGTGAAGAATATTTTCATAATTTGATATTCTTACATAACAAAAAGATAATTTTATGTTCATAATTTCTGTAAAGATTAAACTTATGATAAATTTAAATATAAAAAGGATTAAACTTATAAAAATTAGCAGGCATAAAAAGCACAGAAAAAATATTTGGAGGTCTTTGTAAATAATATAATGATATTCACCTGAACTAAAACGAAGTAAAAATGCAAAAATGCAAACAACGATCTCAATTATAGTTACATTGATGTACAGTACTTAGCCTTAGTGATGGGTAAAGTACAACCTGGAATGCAAAGCTTCACTGGATATTATCTCAAAAGACAGGCTAAAATAGTTTTCATTTTACAAGTAGACCAATAAGTCATAAAAGGAATCTATGACAGCATCGTTCTTTTGCCTCTCTACAAGAGTTAATAAATGTCACTATTGAAAATGTTTTCCAAGGCTGGGAGACAACTTGGCAATCTAAACGCCTCCTGCTAAGCCCAAAGACCCAGGTTCCATAGGAGGTGCTGCCCCACTCTGTGTAGGCAACGGAGTCGGGGTGTGCTGGCGCACCCCATCATCCCAGCACTAGGGAGGCTGAAAGCAGGAGCATCAGTAGGAGACCAAGCTGCGCAGTGAGACCCTGTACCAAATACATAAATAAATAAAAGATTAAATAAATAAATAAAATCTTTATCAAGTCATGAGATCTAAACTAATAATTCAATAATCTTCTGACAGCATCAATAAACAAATGATTTATTATTAGCATATGAGGTGTTACTGAAATAAAAGTGAAACCATTCTTGAAACAAATTTTTAAACTACTTATTGAATGGAAAACACTCTGCCAGCCAGGTCCGCCACGTATTCCTCCTGATAGAAGCACCTTGTCCCATCACTCCTGCTAATTTATTTCTTTTTCTTTTTCTGTGTGTGTGTGTGTGTGTGTGTGTGTGTGTGTGTGTGTAACCAGGGATTGAACTCAGGCTCTTGTGCTTGCCAGGGAAGCAGTTATTCCACCGAGCTATCTCT
>NW_004524932.1:512910-521467 GCF_000260255.1 Octodon degus
AAAAAGGGAGGTGATTTCAAGTGAGAGATTTTAGGAAAATAGCTGCTTCAGCCCTGAATATCTTTGCAACATTGGAGAATTTGTTTGATTTTATTCCCCTAAAACCTGCTTGACTCCTAAAACACCTCCATTTTATCAGTGTAAAAAAGTATGTTTTATGACCAGATACTCTTATTACATAAGACAATAATTATTAAAATCTTATGTTTGTATGCCAGCTTTTACATTTTTATAGAAACTTTGTTTTACTTTGGAGACCTTTATAAGAACCTAAAACTCCTATGTCATTTTATTTTGTGAACATATGAAACAAATAAAGCTTAAATATAAATGTGAAAAAAAAGAAACAATAGGCAGTGTATTAACTCTGATCACTGAAATAATTAAAATAAGTAAATTGTACAGACCTAGCTGAGTTCTTGCAAATAATTTCCAAACCAAAGCAGAAATACAGAAATTTTACCAATGCTCCATTGTTTCCATGAGTTACAGAGAAGATTAGATTTGAGGAGAGGTTACAATGACTAACATGGGTAGCGGACTATCAAGGATGAGAAAGGTGCAGAAAGAGCAGCCCACAGAGACCAGCTGTAGTAGGTACTGGCATATTTGCCTACAGATTCATCTGTGTTTATGTGCGAATTATCTCCATGACTACATTGAAGAGGTGATCATGAAATCAGGAAGCACCGATGACCTAAAATTCATCCATCATGGGGACAGTTCAAGGTCAGACAGCCAAGCTCAGAGAGGCTGCAATATGTAGAATTATTTGGGATATCCAGAAATTTATATTTTCATAAAATGATTAATTCAGCCCACTTAAGAAATAGCAATAGACACTTTTTCTTTCAAAGATTAGAAGCAAACTATAGAATTATATGTAAACCAAGAAAATTAGTTTTATTCTAAAATAAAATATTATTGAAAAAGATGAAATTAAATCTAGCACCCAATATTGCAAAGTTCACTTGATCAAAATTTGAAGCTCCTGGTCTTCAGAGCGTACTGTTAAAAACAAAGGATAAGTCATGCACTGGAAAAAATTCTGAATAATATATATATTTTCTATTTTTCTTAGTAATAACAAATAATATGTTTTAAAGCAACAAGAGGAAAAAAGAAGCAATTTGTTTTTAAAAATGAGCAAGCACATTGTGAAAACATACTTTGAAGAATAAATATATATGCACAAAAGTAACTACATAAAAATTTAATTTATGAAACTATGCCATGAAATCAGCAAAGGATTCTGATGAAATCTGTAAAATGCATCATTTTTGGACACAACAGGAAACTACCTGGCAAACTACTGTCATTTTTCCCGAGCATAAATAATCTCTCTTTAAGGAAAGCCAAGACTATTCTCTTCAACTAGGCAGAGTAGAATGCGTCATATCATCAGAAAGTTGAGACTTAAAAATTACTTTTGAATCCAGGTGTTCTAGACAAGCCTGGGAAATTTAGCAAGAAGTCTATTTAAAGAAATTATAAATAAAGGAGTAAATAAATAAATAAATAAATTCTGTCTTATAAGCTACTATTAAAAAAGATTGTAAAGATAGAGATTTTAACTAATCTGATATCATTTGTTGATATCAAAGTCAAATCAACAAATTTTATGAGAACAAAGGGTGCAGCCAAATATGACAAGCAGAAGTAGACAGTCCCAGAAGTCAGTCCTGGCATTTTTCAAAGAAGAAGGGGCGTGGGGAGGGGGGATCAAGGCTCACCAGGTCCCATAACCATCCTTCTTTTTGAGAAACTTTTGGACTGACTTCTGTGAATGTCTACTTCTGGTTGTCATATGCTTTATAATGTAAATTTCTTCTGAAAGGAGGAGTTAATGCTTAATTTTTCCTTTCCTTTTTTATTTCTTTTTAAGTGTGTGTGTGTGTGTGTGTGTGTGTGTGTGTGTGTGTGTGTGTAGGGTATCCCCATGCAGCTTGGACTTGTAGTGATCCTCCTGTTTTCAGCCTCGCCAGTGTTGTGGTTACAGGCTTGCACAACCACTCCCAGACTCCGTGGTGGGCTCAGTGATCCTGGGAGTGGGTCCAGTGCGGCATGTGGTGCCAGAGATAGAACCCCAGTCCCTGTGGCTGCCTAAGCAAGTGCTTAGTCCACTAAGCTTACTCGCATGCCCTTTCTTTTTAACTTCTTATAACTTTTATAAAACTAATTTTGCATGTTTATATCTGGTAACCTAAACAACTAATTTGAAGATAACATTATGCAATACATAAAGTCTTGTTTAATTCTTTGTTTAATTAAACCTTGTTTAATGAAATTTTATATTTTAAAAATTTTTTTCCACTATTTTTTTTTTTTTTTTTTTTTTTTTTTTTTTTTTTTACAAACGTAATACATATTGTTGGTCATGTTACAATGATATTCAATACATCAACCATTATTGAATTCCTATCATTTTGTTTAGTGAAATTCTGTATCATTTCATATATAATTTTTTTCCACTATTTTTTATTCCTTACAAATAAAAATAAAAATAAAAATTTAAATTTAAAAAAGTAAGAAGAGGACTGGTCAGATAGTTCACTGGGTTAAAGTGCCTGTTTAGGCAAACACAAGGACCGGGGTTCAATCCCAGGTGTGCTGTGCCAGCCCTGATCCTAAAACAGTGATTGAGACTGGGCATGGTGGCACACACCTATAATCCCAGCACTTGGGAGGCTGAAAACAGAAGAATCACTGAGTCCAATCTGTGTGTTGTGACCCTATAGCCCCTATACTAAACACAAATAAATAAATAAATAAATAAATAAGGAAGAAGGGATAAATCGTGCTTATTCTCATGTAACTAAAAGAACACATTTGTTCCAAACTTACAGGCCATATTTGTTGAAATTTTTTTCAAAGCATTTATAGTGAAGCAGAATATGGATTTTAATGAAGAAATAGGGATGAGGTTGCTCATGTAAAGGTAGGTGCTCTATAGCAAATATGGGTTGCAGAAATAGCCTTTCTCTCTTTTTAATTGTAGTCCATTATTTTGCAAAAGAAAGTGGGCTTTTATTGAGGATTATAAGTACAAAAAGGTGTATAGATAGCTTATGAATATTAATAAATATTAACAAACAGTTATGTAATAGAGGAATAAACACAATTCTTTGAGGCGAAGACATTAATTGAAATAATGAGTTACTGCAATGGTCATATACATTTGTCCAAAACCAACATGAAGAGTAAAAATAATTTTTTTTTATGAGCAGAACATATTTATTGAGAGAAAGAAAGCTCCTGTCTGAGAGAGGGACAGGAGAGGGGCCCGAGTGGGTAGTTTCCCTCGAGTAAAAAGAATTTGAGCTTAATAAAAAAAAATGGATATGAGAAAAGGACATTCATTAAAACCCCTATGCATTGAGTAAGTTTCAAACTGAGCTTCAGTTGTAGTCACCAACTGGAGACTGAGCTTGTGGTAACTGAATATCACTCAATACCACTCCTGCGTCTTTCAAGGTCTTGGTGGTGGCACTAATCTGCAGTCCTGCCAAGGACACCAAATTAGTTTTGGTTTACTGTTTTACTACATAAGTGCAACTGTAATGGCTTCCATTTGGCCTTTTCGACCATAATGCCCCTTGCACCACAGGTTAGGGACTGATGTGAGGTTTCTGCGGAGCACTAGCCTATCCCAATTATGCAATGTGGGACAGGGGAATGACTACAGGATGGACTCAAGGATCGGCTGGGCCATCAAGTTGGATGATTCCTTAAATTCCATGATCACTTGACCTCCACAGGTGCCCTTCTCTCATTGCAGGGCCTTGATAATGCTTTTCATCACTTGGAATCACCTTAAGTTCAAAACCATTCTCCGTAAGACCTTGCCATGTCTGATCAATTCCTTTCCCCTAACGTACAGTAAAAACCTTTGTAGAGGATGGGAGGAAGATTGACTATAAATGTTTGGTATTTTGCCTGGATCCTTCCTCAAGGGGACCTTGCTACTTCATTGGAGCATTTCTAAGGCTATAAAAAGGCTCAAATCTGGAAACTGGTTGAGAGGTCATGATTGTGTTTTTCTGCAATTTGAGCTAGATTTCCACGAATTTGTCCTCAAAATTCTCCGACTATATACATCTGGTAAAAACTTACTGGATTTCCTGTCTATTTGATTTCCGGGTACCTCACAGCCAATCAGTCAGTGCCATAGGTCTGTACATGTCAGGCCACTCTTTGCTGTTGCTGCTGCCCACTAGGTAAGAATGTGCACCTGTCTTTGACAGCTGAGGGCTTATGTTTTACTCCTGCCAATTTGGTAACAAATTAAATCCATTAACCTTACATTTCCCAGTTTACTGGCTCAGATCCCCACAATAAAATCTGCATACAAGGAAGAGTAATGGCAGGGCACTTCAGGGAGGCCAGCGCACCCCCCACACATGTGTTTCATAAGGCAATAGTGATGGGTACATCCCTTGAACCACCACTCTGTGGAAGATTAAGTTTAGCTTCACAAATCCACTCCAGTGCTCCCATTTCCCCAAACCCTTAAATCCCCTCATCAAACAGTAAATCAAGAAACATCAGGCCTGTCAAAGTCAATCACAGTGGACTATCTTTTGATCCACATGTCTACCAACCCGCCAAATTAGCTGTTAACATCACTTTAAACTTCACAGGCTGTAACAAGAAATTCAGTATTTATGCTTAGTGGGCCTGCAGACAAACTAAGCCTGATCCAGGTGGTTGTTTTGCCACCATTAGCCCCATCTTTAGAGTCCATTCCCATACGTCTTCATCAGACCTCTACTTATAAGCATTAGAAAACTCAACAAGTTCTTTGGGAAAATAGCAAACTTCCTCATGGGTGCCTCACTTGGATTAGCTTCATGTGATTTGACCCTCTTTATAGACCTAGGCATAACACTGGCTATTGAGGGTGGGTCCACAGGAGTGTCAGCAACATCATGCTGGGTTGACATGGTATTAATTTTCTTAGATATAGCAGGAGAGGCTATCTTAGTTACTTTTCTCTCATTGCTGGGACAAATACCTGGCAATCAGAATTAGGGCAGGAAAGGTTCATTTAGCTCACAGTTAGTGGGGTTTCAGTCCTTACTAAGCTGGCTCCAAGGCAGAGCAGCACATGGCAGAGGGTAACAATTCCTGACAGTGGAAAATAGCAGAGGGCACAAGGGAGACGTAGCAGCTGTGGCAGCGAGCTTGCCTCTTTCCCTTCCTCACTTTGTAAGGTAGATTACCCATCCCAGGGCAAGTGTGGTGTTCACTCCCATAATCCCAGCACTGGATCATGAATAATTAATCATGAACTCCAGAAGCTACTGCATGATCACATGAGGCTTGGTTGGGACAGCTCTATACAAACCACAACAGAAGGCAACATTGTATGAGGTATCTGTGGAAATTCTTTGGCCACTGTGTCTGGGAAATGTCTTCCTCCGAAAAGATATTCTCATTAGAGTTTATGAGCAGAATCTAAATTTAAAACCATCTGGGAGAGGGCCAGAGAGATAGCATAGCAGATTGAAGCCCCTGCTTAGGCAGACTCAGGCATCCAGGTTTGTTCCTGGCATGTCATGCCCGCTCCTCCCCCAGGGCACATTAATCTGGTGTTTGAAACTCGACTTGGTTGTGAGTGCCTGTAATCCCAGTGTTTGGGAGGCTGAAAACAGGAGGATCATGTAGATTCCAAACTGTGTAGTGAGACCCTGTGGACCCCATACTAAATACATAAAGAAAAAAAAAAAAAAGCTGGGAGCTCCAGCCTTATCAAGGTGCTTTCACATATCGCCATCCTCAGGTGAGATTCTGTTCTTTCCCCACCAGCACCCTGGCTTCCTCTTCAGATACTCTCTGATGCTGAGCATTAAACTCCCACTGCATGTCAGTCAGTCCAACTATGATGGCCTGTTTTGGAGTTTCTACAGCCTCATCTCTGTGCCTGAAAGTGAGCTTTAGAAATTCTAGAATTGTTATGTGTGTCTCATTGAAATACGCTAGGAATTTGAATCTATTGTCTTCATACTTTGAGGAGTTTTAATTTTTAAAGCCTTTTCAAAGCTTATGATTTCTTTCACTAGCTTGTCTAGAGATGCTAAAAGCAACTAGCCAGAATCATACTTTCTTTCTATAGAAATATTTTAAAATGACTGCACATAGGGGCCATCAAGATAGCTCAGCAGTCTAAAGCACCTGCTTAGGCAAGCTTAGACAGGTGCAGGGGACTGCGGTATCATGCCTGGCACCACATGCTGTGCCAGCCCTGCCCTCAGAGTGGGCGGAGCTGTCATAAAAGTAAAAAATAAAAAAGTAAAATTACCACACATAATGTCTCTAAATCCTTGGCATGGTACAAGTTGTGACTAAGGATAATCAGAGCATCAATCTTGTGTATTACTTAAAATCATTCACACCACATACTACATGGACTCAGCACAAGATCAGGAGAGACTGTGGCAGACTTTAAGCTTCATAGAATTAGATATCAAACTCCCAGCACCACTAAACCAATCATAGAAATTCACCTTTACATTGTGTTTCTCTTTTTCTGCTTTATCTTTTTTGATAACTTTGTGATATATATATATATATATATCAGTGTTCATTCATCTATGAGTGGATGCAGCAGGCTTGCATTCCACAAAAGAGTAAATTATCAACTACCTCAATCAACAGGCTCACAAGCAGCTCGCTCACATTTATAATTCAATCCCTGGCTGTAGGAGGAGTTTTCGAGTGTCTTTCACATGTTTGTGGATTTCAATCACGTTTAATTTATTCTATCACTTCTGTTTTATCCACATTATGGTTGAATATTATATCATAAGGGTATTTTTTCCTTATATTGCCATTGGGATACTCAAAATAATTCACAGAAGATGAAGAAATGGATACAACTGAGTTATTTTCCTAGTACTAAACTGAAAGTGGAAATTATTCATGCATGTATTGATTTTCTGGTTTTGAAGTAGCTCTGGTCCTGGTCTCCAGCAGGAGGAAAATTTAAAGTAAACTCTCATATTTTGAAATTAGTTTAAGAATATTTTAACTTGATAGTGAAATCTGAAATAATACTAAATCTGTGTGGCTACCTGAATTCACTCCACAACTCTAGTTAGAGCATGTTACCCAAATTATGTGTTGTTCGCAGCTTAGTTGAATAAGCCACCAGCTTTGATAGTCCACCAACCCAAGAGACTTCTGAGGACATCCAGACTGAGCTCACAGAACGGATGCAAAGGAGACTTCTTGCCTTCTCAATGATTTCATTTCACAGATTTATCAGGGAAAATGTTAACCACTGATAATGAAGAGCCAAACATTTGGCAGCAAAACTCTTCTGTTTAAACTAACTGACTGACCCAGCATACAATGAATGATCATAAGACAATATAGCAACATAGGCCAGAATAAATCTTTATTTATTCATTTATTTATTTACTTACTTTAGATACAGGGTCTCACTATGCAGCTTGAACTCATAGTGATCCTCCCCCACTCTGGGATTATAGGCATGTGCTACCACACCTGGATTCAGGGCCAGCTCAGCATGCAGTAGCAGGCACTGAATTCAGGACCTTGCCCTTGCGAGGTAGGCAGTTATGTTGCCCAGCTTTCTCCACAGCTGCCAAATGAAATCATTGGTGGTCATCCTTTTCCTTTTTTGCTAAAGGAGATCTGATCTATCTACTCTTAAAATTAATGCATATGCAAAAACACCTGAAGCAAAAAGCCTGCTTTGAGGCAGGAGAAAATGGTCACATGAAGGAACAACTCTGAATATGTAACATTAGACAAAATACAAGTGATCCTGGAAGATTCACAAGAATACAGATGATCTAGACAAAGACATGTTTGAGATAATCCCGTCTGCACCCCTCCCAAATCCTCAAGCCCAAAACACTCCAGCTCTCACCTTTGGGATGTGATTCCTTGTTTGGATATTCTACTACTGTCCATCTTGACAGTGTACTCTGATCTGAATAAACGCCTTAATAATATTCTTTTGATCCAGGCAGTTATTGCACCGATCACAGGCCTCACCTTGCAGCAGGCTGCAGGGCACTAATGCCAATTATCACTCCATTGTCTTATTTACAGTCGTTATTAAAGACGTCCAGAGTGCACATGTGTTCTGGCTTGGAATGAAATCCAGTATTTTGATAATTCAGTGCACTGAGAATTTGCATGGTTTTATGAGACATCAAACTATGTCTCTATCATTCACATATAGGGAATTTGTCATTATTCAGTCGAGTATTTCATAAAAGTAAGACAAAATTTTAGTTTATAGATTATGAGCTGATAAATTTAATAAAAATAATAAAATCATCTTTGACAGGACAGAATACTGTACACTTGAAACTAAACTATTATTTGTATATTAACTCTGTGTACATTGAAACTCTCTATGCACAATCATGTTAGTAAAGTCATAATATAACTATGTAAAGACATTAAGGAACTTTTTTTTTTAAAGCATAACCTACATGTATTTTATTTTTTTTTATTTTTTATTTTTTTTATTTTCAAAGTTTTATTGACAAACAGATAGCAATGAGACAGTTTCAAATCA
>NW_004524932.1:521567-523620 GCF_000260255.1 Octodon degus
GGCCCCATCTCCCGGCCCCATCTCCTCCACCCCATCTCCCGGCCCCATCTCCTCCACCCCATCTCCCCGCCTCCCCATCTCCCTGGTCCCATCTCCCTGGCCCCATCTCCCTGGCCCCATCTCCCGTTCCCATCTCCCCCACCCCATCTCCCTGGCCCCATCTCCCGGGCCCATCTCCCCGGCCCCATCTCCTGGTCCCATCTCCCTGGCCCCATCTCCCGGCCCCATTTCCCAGGCCCCATCTCCCTGGCCCCATCTCCCGGGCCCATCTCCCCGGCCCCATCTCCTGGTCCCATCTCCCCGGCCCCATCTCCTGGTCCCATCTCCCCCACCCCATCTCCCCGGCCCCCCCATCTCCCAGCCCCATCTCCCCGGCCCCATCTCCCGGGCCCCATCTCCCGGGCCCATCTCCCGCATCATCTCCCCGGCCCGCTCCTGCTACTTCCTGAAGCTCTACCCCACGTCCTCCTCCTTTTCCTAGAATGTTTTTAGTAGGCTGTGGCCTTCCAGAACTGGCTCAGAAAATGTCCAGAAAGTGGGCTAACTGAATGGAGAAGCAAAGGGAAATACACTGTGTGTGTATTTTCACCCTTTTAAAACTAATATGAAATGAGCAAAGACAAGAAATAGAAGCCAGCGAGAGTAAAGTTCTGTGGAGAGTGGAATTCACCTACAGAATGAAAACTAAAACAAGAAACAACAGAGGACACATCGTGGAAAGGTGGGTAGCTGTGTGTGTGTGACGGGAAAGGAGAACGTGGCAGACAGAGAGGGAGCTTATGTTGTTAGCCGTGAACTATACTGCAGCTGAGGAACACAATGGACTGCGGTGACTGAGTCACTTGCACACAGGAGCAGACGATCGCCATAACTGTCCAAGGATAAAATTCAAATGTTAAAAATTAACTCTTACACAAAACAGAAGGAATTCATTTCAAAAATTGTTAAATACTGTTCATTATGAAATGAATAGTTGCAATATGATTCAAAGTAGAGTAACAAAGAGATTTATGTGGGCTTTCATTTAAAAAATCCTAAATTGGGCTGGCCAAATAGCTCAGTGATTTAAAGTGCCTGCAAGCAGGCGCAGGGGCCAGGGTTCGATTCCTGGGCCTGCCTTGCCAGCCTCTCCAGCCCCTTCCCCCAGGGTCCACTGAGAGGACAATTGAGACTGGGCATGGTGGCGCTCGCCTGTAATCCCAGCTCTTGGGAGGCTGTAAACTGGTGGATCACTATGAGTTTGATCTAGTAAGACCCTAAATACCCTGTATACCCTTCCCTAAAATACAGAAAAATAAACCTAAATTAATATCTTTTTACATATAATAGTGGTAATACCTGCTAGGATAAAATACGAATATTTAAAGTTATCTTTTTTGTCAGAAGTCAACAAAAGAATAGACTAAAATTAATAGTAAAGTAAAATGCCACTACAGATAAATATTCGAGTTTTAAATACCCATTGGGAATGCTTATTAACTGAGGCTTTATCATCTCAGAATATAAATATGCAATTAGATTTCTAAGTTTTGGATAATTGTCCTAAAATTTATAAAAGACAAAATTTTATTCAATCTGATTTAGACATATACAATTATGCTTATGTTACAATGCCAAGTTATTACTTTTTTTTTACATTTATCATAACTGTCTAGCCATCTATGAGAAGTATTTTTGGAACATAGAAGAAAAATAATGATTTCTTTCTCAAATGTATTTGGTACAAGGTCTCACTACATAGCTTGGAGTCATAGTGATCCTTCTGTTTTCAGCCCCCCAGTGCTGGGATTACAAGCATGTACCAGCATGCCCGGACTCATGACTGGTTCAGTTCACTTGCGGGTGGGACTGATGTGGCATTTGGAGCTGGGGATCGAACCCAGGTGTCTGTCCTTGCCAAAGGAGGCACTTAGTCTGCTGAACTATATCACCAGCCTGAAAAAAAAAAAAAATGATTGTAAGAAAACCATAATGTGGAGGTGGGGAGATAGCTCAGTAGAATAAACGCTTGTCTGATGAGCTCAAAGGACTGAGTTCAATCCCCAGTTCCAAA
>NW_004524932.1:529760-536578 GCF_000260255.1 Octodon degus
ACCATGCAGCCTGGGTAGCCCTGCCCTTACTCTGAGGAGAGGACTGCTGGTATCCGCGAAGCCGAAGTTAGGACTGGAGGCACTTAGCTATTTTCAATCAAGTTGAGGGTATAAAAATGCAGAGCAATAAGACCTTTAACTTGGAGAAGCAGAACCATACGCCAAGGAAGCTTCATCAGCGTCACCAGCAGCAGCAACAGCAGCAGCAGCCACCACCAATGGGCAACTAGCCAAAATGAAGGTTGATTTATTTATTTTTTTTGGCAGAACCTGGGATTCTTATTTTTATTTATTTATTTTTTGAGGGGCGGAACGGGGGATCGAACTCAGGCCCTTGTGCTTGCTAGGGAGGAAGTGCTTATTCCACTGAGCCATCTCCTCAGCCCTAAAACTGGGGATTGAACTCAGACGCATGTGCTTGCCAGGGAAGCACTTATTCTACTGAAGATTTGACTACTGACCTGAAGAATTTTAGGAAACCAGGAGAGAAGGCATTTGCCCAACCTAGCCGCCTGTTTGTGGGCAGTCTTCCCCCAGATATCACTGAAGAGGAATGAGGAAGCTGTTTGAGAAATACGGGAAAGCAGGAGTTTTCACTCATAAGGTTAAAGGCCTTGGCCTTATCTGTTTGGAAACACCAACTTTTGCAGAGATTGCCAAAGTGGAGCTGGATAATAGACCTCTCGGTGGAAAACAACTGCGCGTGCGCTTGGCCTGCTATCGTGCATCTCTCGCAGTCCAAAACCTTCCTCAATACATGTCCAACGAACTACTGGAAGAAGCCTTTTCTGTGATTGGCCAGGTGGAAGCGCTGTAGTCATCGTGGATGATTGAAGAAGACTCTCCAGACAAGGCATTGTTGAGTTCTCAGGGAAGCCAGCTGCACGGAGAGCTCTGAATACTGAAGCGTCTTTCCTACTAACCACATTCCTCCGGCCTGTGACTATGGAGCCTATGGACCAGTTAGATGATGAAGGACTTCCAGAAAAGCTTGTTATAAAGAACCAACAATTTCACAAGGAGTAAGAGCATCCTCCTCAATTTGCACAGCCTGGCTCCTTTGAATATGAATATGCCATGCACTGGAAGGCACTTCTTGAGATGGAGAAGCAGCAGCAGGAAAAAGTGGACTACAGTATTAAGAAAGCCAGTGAAAAGTTGGAGATGGAGATGGAGGCTGCTCACCAGGAGCAGCGGGTTATGCTGATGAGGCAGGATTTGATGAGACGCCAAGAAGAACTTCGAAGAATGGAAAGCTGCATAACCAAAAGGTCCAAAAACGAAAGCAGCTGGGGCTCAGGCAGGAAGAGGAGCGTAGGCGCGGTGAAGAAATGCAACGGCAACAAGAAGAGATGATGCGGCGACAGCAGGAAGGATAAAAGGGGACCTTCCCTGATGCATGAGAACCAGCGATAAGGATGGGCCAGATGGCAATGGGAGGTGCTATGGGGATAAACAACAGAGGCGCCATGCCCCCTGCTCCCGTGCCAGCTGGTTCCCCAGCACCTGCAGGACCTGCCACTATGATGCCCAATGGAACCTTGGGATTGACACTCCCAACAAGTGGACTCTTTGGCCAGGCTGCTACAGTGACAGGACCACACAGCTCCTGGAGCTGAATTTGCCACAAACAAATGTTGCTAATACTAATAAAGTTGCAATGTCTAGCTTCCTGAAACCCTTAAAAGAAGGAACCCTTTTGGACTAGCCAGAATTCTACCTTTAAAAAGTGTTAGGGATTCCTCCCAGTAGTTAGGTCTTCCCCGCCTGTACTACTCTATGGGAGTATGAGAGGGCAGAGGGCAAGGGAGGGCTGATATTTAACAAATTCTGTGTGATTTCTTTAATCGGCTCTGTGTGAAGCATTCCTGAAATTTCAAATACAATGAATTGTTGAAGACTTGGGGGAAACATGACAAGATAAGTCCCATTGATCTTGAGCATTGTGGATTTTTTTGTCCTTTGCGTTTTATTTGCTTTCTACACCCCTCAAGCCCAGAGACACTGCCACATACACCACAAAACCCAAACATCTCCCAGTGGCCTTAGACCCACTGCTCCATTTGCTCCCAGGTGAGAATTCAAGCAAATGTCCTCAGAGGCCAGACAGCATATGTATGGTTCTGTTACATCCCATATATTACCCTTTCATGTACTAAAGACATTTTCTCTTAGAGATTTTCATTTTAGTATATCTTTTTTTTAAAAAATCACGTGTTAACTTGCCTCCGTGTTTACTTGGTAAAGGACATCCCAGAAATGACATGTTTGTGTTTGTGATGTTGCTGTGCACGGGTTTTCTCGATAGACCTAGCACAGTCTTGGGAATAGGGTTGCTGTATGCTGAAGGCCCGACAGGAGCTCTTGGCCTTGCCTGTCTTAGTAGTTAGGCCGTGCATTTTTTACTGGTGTACCATGTTTGCTTTATCCCTATTACCTTAAATTTGGAGTTTTTCTAAGAAATGGAAGAGTAATACAGCATCAACTTATTAAAGTACATTTTAGCCTTTAGAAAAATAAAGATATTAATGTTTTTTAGAATCTTTATTCTTCAAAGTATGTTACTTATCATATTAATAGATATAAGCTAATTTTTCAACAAACATTATTAGTGTAAAAACAAAAAAATTGTCTTGAATGCACAGCAAATATATAACATACACATATTTATACACATTATAGAAAAACTTTTAAGAAATTAAAACCTTAATTTTTAAAATAAAAATTTAAAACTAACGTAAAACATAGTTAATATCAGCTTAGGGAGTTATAACTTTAAATTACTAAAGAGAATATCCTGCAGGAAAAAAAAATGAGCTATGCACTTAGAGACCACATTTCAATATTTAAACCAAGAGAAACAGTTATTAAGGTAAGCAATACTTTCATATTAATAAAAAGATGAGAAACTAGAATGAGAAGGGAGGGCTGGGATATAGCTCGGTGGCTTACGTGCTGCCTGACAAGCGTAAAGTCCTGAGTTCAATCCCCAATACCAAAAAAAAGAAAGAAAAAAAAATAGTGAAGGGAAAATAAGATAGTGTATTAGCAAGAATCTCTCCCAATAAAGGATCACATGTGACCAAACATATTTAAAGAGTTGTTTAATCCATCCCAGACAGCACAATTGAGTAAACTAACTAAATTTAATTCAGTAAATTTTAACTAATTTAAGTACTTAAAATTATTTAAGAAAACTTTCTAGTCCATTTTAATGGCCATTTTTTTTCTTAAAAAGCAGATGATTCGATTTTTTATTTAAGTTATTAAAAATTACTGCAAACTTTGGTTATGCTTATAACTTAAAGGCGAACATGGATTTAGCATGCAACGTGTCCTTTGCTCAAAAATTACCAGAAGTAGCGCTGGCCAAATAGCTCAGCACATTAAAGTTCATGCAAGGAGGCTCAGAGGTCAGGAGTCCGATCCCCTGGCCTGCTGTGAAGTCCAGGGTCTTGGCTGGATTCTTTGGATTTCTAGGGCATGGACAGATCTCTTGTACTCTTCTATTTTAACTCTGGGAAAATATTGTAGGCTGCTCTTGTAAATTTCACTCCTGCATTAAATCTGTTCTCTTGCAAAAACCAATACACCAGCAATATCAAAAATTTATAAATTAGAAGAAAATACATTTTCCCTTCAAGCCAGAAGAGGAATGCACTATTGCCAATACTTGAATTTAGCCCCATAAAAACTTTCATTTCCAGAGGTGTAAAATTATGAACATGTGGGGTTAAAACTACCACTTTTCTGGTAATTTTTATTTATTTATTCATTTGTGTTTTGTATTTTTAGAAAAGGGTCTACAAGGTTTTCAGGGTCTCACTACTAGATCGGACTCATGGTGATCCATCTGTTTACAGCCTCCTAAGAGCTGAGATTACAGGTGCGTGCCACCATACCCAGTCTCAGTTGTGCATCTCAGTATGCCCTGGGGGCGCAATAAAGTGTTTCTCTTTTTTGGTTCGTAGGGAAACTGTATTTAACCCTGCGCACACCATGCCAGTCACCAGACTGGGCATGGTGATGCATATCTGTAATCCTAGCACTGGGGAGGTGGAGCCGGGAGGATCCTTACGAGTCTGAGCTGTGTAGGGAGTCCCAGTACCAAATAAATAAATAAAGATTTAAAAAATTATACTGAAACTAGTGAATTAATAAATTCTGTGCTAATCTCTTCATATTCATCTCAACAATCTTCGTACTAAATTTTCATTATACTACCAATAGCTCTTTATCATTTTACTTGTAATAATTGGCAGGTAATTGTTGTTCAGTTGTTTTAATACCTATAATTTAAAAAGTGTATGATCTGTAATAAATTATGAACACACTATATGAAATAAAGATCTCTGATATTTTCTGGATTTGCCTACTTAATGTTGAACATTTTATTGCACTTCTCAAGTTTTATAAGTGTTTCCTGCTGATTTGTGATTATAAAATTAAATGTAATACAGAGTTTGAAGTCCTTGAATTTCTGTGCAATTTATTTATATGCTATTCCTTTGGGTTTAAATATATGATATTAACTCTCTCAGAAAATTGAGAAGTTTTGAGGTAATCTAGAATATCCTGGAATTATTAACAAGATAATATCCTCTGTTCTCTTTATAAATAGTTTCTGATTTGGTATCCCACTGAATTCATTAGAGGATTTCAATTATTTATCATGCAATTCTTTTTATAAAACCCTGTCAATTATCTGAATTGTCACTAGTGTTTATATTTGGATGTTTTAAAGATAATATACTGTTACTATTTTGCTCAGACTCATTAAAATGAAATGCTGATTTATAGAACTATCTAGTTATGTTACATATAAATATATAAAAAAGAAAATCCATTCTTGTGAATTGATAACATTTATCGATCTATTTAGATTTATTTGAGTCAATTTCCTTCATTGTTTTATAAGACAAAGGCAGTTTAAAAAATTTATGACTTTACTCCCCAAATCACATATAACATAGGTAAACTCCTACGGACAAAAATTAATTTCCTTTTCTTTGGTAGCTGAAAATTGGCTTGTGGCTAAAAATAGATGTGGCTTAATGTTTTACTGTTTTACTTTACTTTTCCTTTCTTTGTCAATACCTAGGAAAATACTAGAAATATACTTGACATGGCTTAAAAATTTAGTTTTTGAAACTATGACTGAGCATTTTGAAAGCACTATAACGAATTCTGTATAGAAACAAAAAGAGAAACCTGGCAAGATAGCTCAGCCGACTAAAGCACCTGTTTAGGCAAGCTTAGGCAAGCACAGAGACTGCAGCTCATTCTTGCTTCCCGGCACCACACGCCGCACCAGCCCTGCCCATAGGGTGGGCTGAGCTGGCCACAGAGTCTGGGCAGAGTGGAGCACACCTGCAATCCCAGCAATGGGGAGGATGAAAGCAGGAGGATCACCAGGAGTCTGAGCTGTGTAGTGAGACTCTGTTTCAAAAAAGTATGTGTTGAGAGAGAGAAAGAGGGAGAGAGAAAGAGACAGAGACAGAGAGACAGAGACAGAGAGAGAAACAAAGAGAGAGAGAGAGAGAGAGAGAGAGAGAGAGAGAGAGCCTGCTTTTCTATGTAAAAATATTAATGTGTCAGACTTAGGACCTTCGCCGAGGTAGGTTGTTACAAATATTTGACACCATTTAGTAAGAGTAAGATATTCAAGAAGCCTAATCTCTACTTTTCCTTATAAAAAGAAGAAAAATCACCATAATGGAACACATGCAATTTAAAAAAGTTAAACTAAATATTACAACAATAACATGTCACTATGCATAGATCTGAATCATCAAATCTTTAACCATCTTTACCACCATATTTTTCTATCACCCTATCAGGGATCTACAAAATTGAGTTACAAGTTAAAAACTTCTGTCATGAGAACCCTTGTAACTGTGGGCCAGACCACAAGATGAAAGATTAAACAGATGCAGCCACATACCTCCTTAAGGATAAAATCAGGGATTTGTAGTCTAAATAGATATCAATAACCTTAAAAAAGCCAGAAAGAGCCACTAACACAGCTCCCTACATGAAAAGCCCCTGTTCTATATTCATGGCAGCAGGCCGCATAACTCATTTTCTCACTTGATACCACTTAATCGATTTTACTTCAGCAATTATAATTAATCATGTTGGCTGACCATAGTTCTGTCCCATCTTATTCCCATCTTGCGAGCTCCCATGATTCTCACCTAGGATCCGAGTTGTGTCATGCATTTGCTCCATGAAAATCCCTAGAAAAGGCAGATTCCTTGGCACCCCACTCAGGTCCCCTTTTGTCTCTCTCTGGGGTGAAGTTTTCTTTCTCAGATAAATGTACTCTGCTCTTACAAAGCAAAACAAAACAATAACAATAACAAAAACTTTTGTCATAAAACATACACAATATTTATGGCTAACTTATTCATCATTTCCAAAGCCATAAATGACTAAGATAGTCTTCAAAGATGAATGGATTAAACAACCCTCATGCATCCATAAAGTAGAAAATATTCCCAAATAGATATACTTTCTGATCGCTGAATGACATGGAATAATTTTAAATACATATTGCTGAGTGAAAGGAAGTAGTCTGAGAAGCACATACGCTGCATTTACACATGTATGATATTTGGAGAAGGCAAATTTATGGAATGAGAACTGGTTGCCCGAAATTGAAGTACAGCAAGGAGGGATAAATAGTTGGAGCAAAGGGAATTTTTAGGACAGTATGATATATTAATGATAGAGAGAAGACATTATGCATTTGGCAAACCTCATCATTCTAAGCAACAAAATGAACCCTAATGTAAGTTGGAATTTAGCTAATAAAT